>NW_023276807.1:232072666-232137666 GCF_003668045.3 Cricetulus griseus
CTGAAAATTAAGGCTCTTATTCATAACTCCCATAGCATCTGCACGTGTGTTTTGTTCAGGCTCAGTGCCAATGCTGTGCGTGTGGATGTGAATGAGAAAAGACCCTCTCTCTGCTTAATGCATTCAGAGTTCAGTCTGAAACAAACATTTCCCCCCAGTTACTAGATGTGAGTTTCATAGCAAGGAAGACGTGACTGGAATGCTGTAGGAGTCCAAGCAGATGCCAGTATTGCCTGGGCATGGTGGCACAGGCCTATAATCCCAGCACTCAAGAGGCTGAAGCAGTAAGATTAAAATTTTGAGGGCAGCCTGCTCTCCATAGAGAGATCCTGTCTCAAGAAAGCAAACAAAAGCAAATCCTGCTGTCCCATTAAACACTGGCAGCATTCCTTACCACCTGCTGGTGCCCATGGCCACCATCATCCCGACAGATTCCTAGACTATGGCAGTCAGAAAGCAGAAGACATCATTTGTAGACAATCCTGTTATAAAGCAGCCTGAGGTTCGCCTGAAACTGGGGATGGGTGGCCGGGAGGTGGCAAATTCCATGCAGATTCTAGTCACAGTGATAAATGGTTGCATAGGGATGCAGGAGAAGGCACCACGACCTCACTCGCTCTAACCACAAACACAGGAGTGTTTTTATGCATGCTGCATGCTCCTGAGTATTGCCAGGAGTCACATCAGACAATGAGACTGCACAGAGTGGAAACTGTAACTCAGGCTCTGAACTTACAAATGAGTCCAGAGGAATACACTCACATGGCCCTGCAGGTGCTCTGGGGGCTCCAGATGTTTATTGTCCCAACCTCTTTAATGCTTGTGGTAACACTATATGAAGAACTTGTTAGTGGCCCCTTTTGTCACACATAGAAAGTGAAGCTTAGACATTTATATGACTTGGCCTTATTTGGCAATTTGCAATTTTAGTCTGAGATTTAAACCCAAGGTAGACTCCAAAACATATCCTTCCTTTTGCTTAGACCTACTTCTAGCTTAGTCTGTTCCCAGACTATCTATGACCTCTTTTCCTATCAGAGGTAATTATCTGGGCAAATTCTTACCTGTGTTTTTATTTAAGTTTATCTTGTGATAAAAATCTATAATATGCTTATTTTAAGCATTCACAAGTATACAATTTGACAACATTAAACACGTTCACATTAACATTCACAACGTTAATAAATCGCCACTACTGTATCCAAAACTTCTTAATCACCAACAAACATCAAGGACTGGCTGTCCTGGAATTAGCTCTTATAGACCAGGCTAGTCTCAAACTCACAGAGATCTGCCTGTCTTGTCTCCCAAGTGCTGGGATTAAAGGTGTGTGCCACCACCACCTAGCTATTCTCTCCTTAATAAACAATAATGCTTTACCCACTCCCACTACCATCAAGCCTATGATTTCTTTTTGTCTCCTCAAGTCTGCCCATTGTTACAGAGTGTGTCCTCCTGTCTACCATCCACTCAGCTTATGTCTTAAAGGTTCATTCACACTGTAGCAGGTATCACAAACTTAGCTCTTTCTATGAGGCTGAATAATATTCCCTGGTTTGAAAAATCCTGCTGTCTCAGTCCATCTTTATCTACTTCTACTGCAGCAAAGAAAAACCATCAAGCTATATGTAAAACTAATAAAAGCCAGCTTTCAAATATATAGAAAAGCATAGTTTCATCTACATAACCATATTAGTTTCATCAAGAATGATAAAAATGAAATGACACCCTCAAAGAACTAATAAAAATATATATTAAAAATGAAATGACAAGTTTGCAAAGATGGTATTAATTGTAGAAAATACAACTAAGCAAATTCTACACAATGGATAGAGACAAAACGCTTTTTCTTCTTAGTAAGAGTTGGTACTGCCTTGGGAACAGCATCAACCAGTCACCCAACAAGATGGGTCCATTGGTGCAGTAGTGACATGCCTGTCTTGAGAGGTAACCAACAGCTGCTTGATTAAAGACCCACTCAACAGGAGGTAACCCATGCTTGGTGCTACTACCCTGGCTAAGGACCATTGTGGTGTCTTAGCTACAGGTCCCATTGCTGCAACAAAACCAAAAACCAAGCTGGGGAGGAAAGGGTTTATTGCGCTCACCCTTCCACATTGTAGTCTATCACCAAAGGAAGCCAGCACAGGAACTCAAACTGGGCAGGAACCTGAACACAGGAACTGATGCAGAGGCCATGGAGGGGAGCTGCTTACTGGCTTGCTCAGTCTGTTTTCTTATAGAACCCAGGACCACCAACCCAAGGATGATACCACCCACAATGAACTGTGCCCTTCCTCATCAATCACTAATTAAGAAAATACCTTACAGCCAGATCTTATGAAGGCATTTTTTTCAACCGAGATTCCCTCCTTTCAGATGACTCTAGCTTGTGTCATTGACATACGACCAGACCGCACACAATGGTTAGAGAGGTTACAGACCATAGGGGAGAACCTACATTTATCATTTTGCTTTTATCATTTGCCTTCTAGATGCTTGTCTTTAGATTCATACATTATTCTGAATCATGCCCCTCCAGAGAAGCTTCTTTTTACAGAAGATGACAACACAGAGAACCACAGCTGGCCAAAGTGCACATAAGTGTCTCTGGAGTGCTCAGCCATACAACTGTATCATATTCCCTTCCTCTCCACAAGGCTGACATCCAAGAAGAGACCAAACATGAAACCTAAGGTTCGGGAGGATAGCTGCAAACAGTATCTTCTGCACATTACAGGACTGCTGCACAAATGGAATTCACAGCAACTGGGGTCACCTACACAAGACCTGCTGTACAAGATCAGTCTCTCAATAGTCAATAGATGTTCCAGGATGGCCTGTTGGAGGAAGAGCTCACAAAGTCCCTCTCCTACTTGAGAGCTGCTATGGCCAGGCAATGGCTTTTGGGGAGGCACCAGGTAGATTCTCCATGTCATAGTGGACATCCCTACAGCCATATGCATATGGGCAGCACTAATTAGACTCAGTAACTTTCACACACACACACACACACACACACACACAGAGAGAGAGAGAGAGAGAGAGAGAGAGAGAGAGAGATACCTAGTAGAACCTCAGCATCAGACATGAGAAACGGTCAGGAGAGTACAAGAGGTGCCCAAAACAGTATAGGGTACTGTAGTTGTTCTTGGTCGCCTTCCAAGATCCCACGGCTCAACACACTATGTACTTCAGACACAAGACTCGGAAGATTTGAGCTGAATCTGACCCTAAAAGCCTCCTCCCTGGGAACTCGCTTTCATAATACCAGACTCATACAAGTTGCCAGAGGGAGGGAAACAACCCATAGTCCTGTCCAGCTGTGATGTCTATGAACCACAGCAATGACCAGCGTGGCAAGATATTCCTAAAGGCACAATAATGGCACTCCTGTCTTGGCAGTAACCAGCAACTGTATAATTGGACATAAGGTCTACTTAACAGGAGGGAAACAAGCCTGGTACTAGAAACCCAGCCAATACTGGCCAAGGCTAGTGGGGTTATGGATCTGAAGAGAGGAACTTACTACCACCACTTTACTAGATCAATATAATTCCTAACTGCATTTTAAAACATAGCCAAATGTATAGGTTGCTTTTTTTTTTTTTTGCTATGATAAAAACACCATAAACAAGGCAATTTAAAGGGGGAAAAAGAATTTATCAAGTCTTATGACTCCAGAGAGTTAGTGTCAATGATGCTGCAGTAGAGGCATCAGCCATCAGATGTGGTAGCCAGAAAAGAGGCTGAGGGATCACGTCTTGGACCATAAACACAAAGCAGAGACAACACACTAGGGATGGCACATGGCTGTGAAACCTCAATGCCTGACCCAGGTGACACACTAACTCTAGTATGCCCACACCTGCTAACCCTACTCAAACAGTGCCACCAAATGGAAACCAAGTATTCACAGGTCTGCACCCATAGGTACCTTCTCATTCAAAACAACACACCACGGATAAGTGTAGCTGTCACCCCTCATCAAAACAGCTTCTCTTTGCAGCGGTCAGAGACCATTGCAGACAACCATACCTGGTCAAAATGCAGAGAACAGCTGATTGCAGAGTATCCAACCCTGATGGATACATCTACAACATGGAACAACTCCTATACTCAAGGCACAGAAAACATTTCAGAAGAGGGGCCAGGAAGATTATAAGAGCCAGAGAACCAGGAAGTCTTCTGTGAGATGTAATCTCCTAGAAATGGCAGGGAAGCTATACCCATGAAACCACAATAATACGGTTGCCCAAACAGGACCTGAACCATAGGCATACTAACATTGTCTTAGGGTTTCTATTGCTATGATGAAGCACCATGACCAAAAACGAATTTGGAGAGGCAAGGGTTTATTGGGCTTACAATTCTGTATCACTGTTCAATGTTGATGGAAGTCAGAATAGGAACTCATACAGAGAAGGAACCTGGACACAGGAGCTGACGCAGAGGCCATAGAGGGGTGCTTGCTTCCCATGGATTGCTCAGTCTGCTTTCTTGTAGAACACAGGAACACCAAGCCAAAGATAGCACCACCTACAATGGCTGGACCCTTCCCCATCAATAACTAAAATTAAGAAAATGCCTTACAACTGGATCTTTGTTTTGTTTTATTGTTTTCAAGACCAGCCTGGCCTTGGACTCACAGGGATTCACCTGCTTCTGCCTCCTGAGTGCTGAGATTAAAGGCACATACCACCACTGGCTGGTTATAACTGGATCTTAGGGAGGCATTTTCTCAATTAAGGTTCCCTCCTTTCAGATAACTCCAGTTTGTGTGGCAAGCTGACGTAAGACTGACTAGCCAGCACAAACATGGAATGGGAAAAGCACCAATAAGAAGTCAATGACATCATCTTCTAAATACAACACAACAACCATATGAAAGACACAACACACATGGTAATCAGGGCCGAATACATTGAACAGTCAAGAAACTGACACTGCCATTCTCAATGAGGGTCAACAAGGTATACAGTCTTCAAAGATTAGAAAAACTATTAGTCATGTATTTTTAACCCCAAAGAAACAGTACTGGAAAAAATTAAAAAGTAGCTGGAATAGACAATAGTGTTATTTTACGAAGCATACATGTTTATTATAGTTGCCAAGGGTTTCATAGTCAAGGACTCCAGTAAACCTAGCAATTACAGGCTGATTATGTTAATCAAATTAGCTCTTTCTGTCCAAGATGTTAACTGTTGCCTACTCTGTAAAGATGCCCAGAAGCACAGATGTTCACACATGCTACTCACTTCTTAAATAATGTATATTCACTGGGACCAGCCTATAATGGAATGTTCTTACTCTGTGGGGGAAAAAAACAGGCCCACAAAAATAAATTGTAGACAGTTTACAGTAGAAAATAGTGTTTTACTATACAAAGCAAAAAAAGTGGTTAATGTACAATAGAAAGTGCATCACATGTAATGAAATGTATTTTTTGTCTAGCAAATATATTTATTGTGTGTTGAAAATTGTATTATCTTCCCCTGCACAGAGAAATTTCTATTAGAAAGCTCATTTGCCATGTGAGGGGAAAAACTCTTTTTCTTGTTTACAGTAGTAGTCTATCTTCCTATCTGCCCACAACACTTGTCAAGTTCACTTAAGAAAAGCTATGTGTAGATAAGAATGGGATGGAATAGGGAACCAGAATAGTCCATCTCATCTGCTTTTACATCCGAGGGATGCCATGGAATCCACAGCATCTGTAGGCAATCTCATTTTTGAAAGCATTTTTCTTTACAGATGAAAAGTCAAAAAATTGGCCAATTTAAGGCTTTTACCAATAAATAAATCTTTTACCTTTGAGTATATTTACACATAAGTGAGCATCGCTTCCTCTTGTGTGCTTTGAGATAGAATATGAAGTGTGGGATACAAAGTCAAACATTGTCTCTGAAAGGAGATAACAGTTAAAAACTATTGCGGGCCATGTGTTAAACAGACATTGATTGTTATGTCATATCAACATATCATAGATTATTTTTATGATTTGCGATCACAATGAATCAAGTTTCAAGTATGGGATGCTATGAATTCTTTTGGAGAATAATTGTCATTCCCTAAGGCTGAGCAGAAAGTGGTTAGAATTTTGCCCATTACCTATTCTGCAAGCACATGATGGAAGTTTTAGTTGAATGTATGCCAGCAAAAGGCTGGGCCTGGTATGTGATTAGACTGAATGCCAGAGAACAGCCAGCAAAGACAGTACCAACCTGCACTGAACATTTAGTATTGATAGTCTATGACTTAGGGGAGGTAAATGAAACATACAGCTTCTTGGTCTAGATGGGTACCATCTCAAAAGCAGTGCCATCAAGTGGCCAAGAACATCCTTCTAGAATCACCCCATCCAATGGATGGTGAGAACTTGATTACATTCCTGGGGTTTCTCCCTGATACAGAATGACTCTAGTCTTGCCCATCGTCATGTTGCAATGTTATCTATTCAGTGGGTCTTACTAGGTCACTGGAGACAATGGACTTCTCTCTTGGCCTCATAGTTTACCATTTGCTGAGCTTTTCCCCTCAGAGGACCCCACCAACTCATCAAGAGGAATCTGCTTCCTCATCTCTCTCTCTGGAACAAACAGATGCTTACATTCAAATTAACAGGAAACTTTACCAATTCCAAGAACATTGAGGTGTGTTTGAAACCAGAATTCTAACTCCTCAAGAAATCCAGATTCCCACAGTATCATTGGGAGGTAGTAGGTACTCATGAAACAAATGAGAAGCTTTTATTTTCTAACTCAAACCAGGCCTCTTGGAAGGGAATCTTGGCAAAGCAAACCTGGTATGTTTTGTCAAATATAAAGTGTTTTGAGACAATAGGGCTAGATATCTTCTCAGTTCTTGTGCTGGCTAGACTTTTGTCAACTTGACACAAAATATAGTCATCTGACAGGAAGGAAACCTCAATTGAGATTGGGCTGAGGGCCAACCAGTAGGGCAGTGGTTCTCAAAATATGGGTCATGACCCCTTTGGGGGTTGAACCACCTTTCACGGGGGTTGCATAAGGTCATCAGAAAACACAGATATTTACATCACAATTCATAGCAGTAGAAAATTACAGTTATGAAGTAGCAACAAAAATAATTTTATGGTTGGGGGTCACCATGATATAAGGAATTTATTAAAGGGTTATAGCATTAGGAAGGTTGAGAACCACTGCTATAGGGCATTTTCTTAATTAGTGATTAATGGGGGAGATCCCAGCTCACTGTGGGTGGTACCACCCTGAGCTGGTGGTCCTGGGTTCTATAAGAAAGCAGGCTGAGCAAGCCAGTAAGCAGTGTCCCTCCATGGCCTCTGCATCAGTTCCTGACTCCAGGTTCCTGCCTTGTTTGAATTCCTATCCTGGCTTCCTTCAGTAATGGATTTCAATGTGGAAATGTGAGCCCAATAAATCCTTTCTTCCCTAACTTGCTTTTTGGTCATGGTGTTTCATTACAGCAATAGAAACCGTAAGACAGTCCTCCATTTCAATTAAAAAACGGGAGGAACATTTGGTGGGAAAATCGATGGGATAAAATCTGCCGTGTTTCTTTGGTTCATGGTACTTTATGGAAAGGCAACAGATGTTTTGCCCTACAAAGGCACCTAAAACCTAAAGAAATAAAGGGAAGAAAGGGTGAAGAGAACAAACCAGTACCTTTTCATAGTCCTCAAACTTAAATGTTCACGGTAGGACACAGGAACCCCCAACTCCTGCTTTACTCTTATAAACCTTTTGGTTCATGTATGTATTCACTTCCCATAGGACCTTTCTCTGTGAGAATCTACCAGGCTGGAACATTGATTTATGAGGTCAAGTACAGTGGTAATTTTTAATAAAATAGGAAGTAATAATAAAATAGGAAGTTTACTCAAGTGCACTAATATATAAACATTTGCTGATGGATATTGAGGTGTGAGCAATAGCATCTCCAAGAAGAATGGTGAATGTATCAGTGGTTCTTGCTAGCTAGCTACCTGTTTACAGGGTCCTAGAGAGAAAAAGTTAGAAAAATAACCAGCCAGAGCATAAGCAAATGTAGAGGGACCAGGCTACTTAGAAAAGCAAATATTTCTCATCTGTAGTGTCTTCTGCCAGAAAAAAAAAGTTTCAGAAAATAAAATATATCTAGAACAAGAAACCAATGAAGTGTCTAAGAGATGCTCTATTATGAGATGGCAGAGGCAAGATATGGGAAAAGTGGGACACTTACATGCTGCTGCTGGGGATATAAACTGATTCGGGTTTGAGACCAACTGTGCCCCGCTCTAAGCGCCTCCATATTGTGTGAAACAGTAGTTTTTCAGGCTTTTATTTATCTTTAGAAGCCTTATTTTATAAGCAGTTTTGGACTCCATTTTGAGAAAAAGGATGACTAGGCAGACCTACAAACTATGCCATCTGCCAGTCACCAGCCAGCCAACACACACGGACAAATAATGTATCCATAAGTATGGAAGGTATTCTATAAGCCTGTCAGTGTGAATTGAGTCTGTAGGGAAAATATGGATATATTAAGATCATATCAGGGTAACCATGTCTAAGAACATTATCAGACAAACCAGACAAGGAAAGGGTACGACTCTTCTACCTGGGCACCCCCAAACAATGAACACCTACACTGTGATAGCATGGCCCCACATGAACCCATCATCTGATACCTGATATAGGTATCAAGGCTGACAAGAGGAGGGACTCCTGACTGTGCCTGGGGACAGCTCAGCTTCATGCCCCTGTAGACAAAGCCTAATCAACTGCCTACCTGTCTACCTTCTCACCCACCCAGACTTCAAACTGAACCCTCCATTTCTTTCTCTTAGACCCGGGTTCACCTTATAGATTCTCAAAGTATGATTCAGCAGCAGCTGCCTCCCAACACTAGGTTGGTTCATTATCAGTACAGGCTCATTCACAGCCCACTTCTGAACTCTGATGTAGTCTCTTTAATTTGTATCCATTCTGCAAACCAGAGAGGCATATTCACTGTGTGCTATGTAATATGTGATATGGGATTGAGTACTAATCAATGAGTCTGCATTCTCCTTACTCAGATTACCAAGACAGGTAGGATTCTTTGGCAAATTGCTGTCATTGAACACTCTAAACCTTGTGAGTTGACTTGTGAGTAATACATTGGATTTTATTCATTATATTATGACATTGTGGAAGACACAAATGTGTTCGTCTGTGTTTCTGACATACCATGCTCATGATGTACAACCACTGTGAAAATCAGTATAGAGATTTCTCAATAACAACAAGAACAACTACCAGACCCCTCCTACCTGAGAGACTCGAGTCATCATATCATGGAAATAGTCACATATCTATGTTTATTGCTGCACTATCCACTAAACTGAGGAAATGGAATCTATCTAGATATCCATCAATGCCTGAATGGATAAAGAAATTTGTGTGTGTGTGTGTGTGTGTGTGTGTGTGTGTGTGTGTGTGTGTGTCTTCATCATAAGGAAAAATGAAATCATAACATGTTCAGAATAACAGGTGAAAAAAGAAGTCATTATGTTAAGCGAAATAAGTGCTATTATTAGATGAGCATTTTAAGGGTGTGTGTGTGTGTGTGTGTGTGTGTGTGTGTGTGTGTGTGTGTGTGTATTGGGAGGAGGCGTGTCTTCAAGTATCTCTGGGTGGGTGACATTTTTCCATCAATCAGTAACATGAATAGTTGTTAGGAGACATTCAGCTTCTGTATCAATTTCTATTCGTTTCTTGTCAGATTTCTATTGCTATACATAATGCCATGCCATCAAAAAATAAGTGGTTTATAACCCCATAATTTACATGTCACCTGAACTTATGAGCTGGTGATTTAATTTGAGGACACACTTTGATCTGTCTGGACTCACTTGCATGTTTTCAGGTCAATTGGTCACTAGCTGAGACTCATTTTCTAGAGGTTCTTTGCTGGTGGTTGACACAAGCTAAGCTTATCTGTGATAATTCCACTGTCTTCCATGTGTGTTCCATCAGGCCAGCCCTCAAATCCTACATTCTTGATCATTATAAATGAGCAATAGAGATTATAATTGCAATTCATGACTACAAAGCATATCAAAAGTAAACCTCAAGGTATAAGGACTTTGCAAGCCAGGGCCAGCCTCATCCTCACTGGAAGTCTGGTCTATGATCCTAGAAACCAAGTGTGGTCTATCAATACCATCAACCAACCATAATCCCCAAATTATGTTCCATGGAAACTAGTGGCCAACAAGATATTATCAAATGCTATATATTAAAAAAAAAAACTCTCTCACCTTATAAATAAGCAAAATCCTTCTCATATCTCTCTCCTAGTAAGCTATAGGACAAGTTAACCTGTTCCAAACTCTGGGTTCTGGATTTCTTTACCTGGATTTAATTGGTGTCTTCTGTACTTATTTATGCATGAAACACATTAATTATAGAAAATTAGGAAGGCATCTTGGGAACAAGTGTTCCTTAAATCACTGTCTGAAAAACACCCAGTCTAAATTATAAAAACATGTAATAACTGTACAATGACAATAACCAAAGAAGGAGCCGTGAGAGACCTGGAAGCCTTTGAAGCACAGATAAAGAAAACACTAATAGTAATTATTGCCTTGAGTTCCAGACAAGAAAACCAAGAGGAAGGAAGTTATACTAGGCACACAGAAAGGAAATGGCAGGGCTAAAGTGCACACCTGGTGGCTTCCTAGCATCTATCAGACCTTTGACCTCCCACTCTGCCAGAGTGGAAGGCCAGATGAGGCACAGTGAAAATGCAAATATCTGGTGGTTGAAAACTGGCTTTGGTTTTTGGCTTATCCACCAACTAGATCTTGAGGTGGCTGAAGCATCTTCCAACAGTGGGTTGAAAATACCATTCTCCCTATGCTCCCCCCAAGCTCAGAGAAGCAAGAAAACATAGTGAAGACTATGTGGGGACACAGGAGTCCCCCAAGGCTTTCCCATCCACCATAATAGTGGTGACATAAAACTCAAAACTCACTCCCTGGTCCTGACTGTAACGAATTCATTTTAAAAATCTGCTTATTTCAATTGCTTAATATTTTCATGATCCTCTTCTCCCCTTGCTCTTTTCTAATTTTCCAGTGAAATCTCAGTGATGTATTCCAGGAGGTGCATATTAATATTCTGAGGAAATGTAACACGGGCCCTGTACAGTCTAATTTTGGAACATTCATCATGGAAACAGTTTGCTTCCTCCTGTCCTATTTTTCTTTCCTTCAGATTGTCAGCCCGATGGACTACATTAAGCTAGGTGGTGACTTTCCCCTGTGAAACCTTTCTTTCTTTCTTCGGCCCTTTGTTGGGGATGGTGGGAGGCCCCGGAAATGGGGAAGCCACAGCCCTCAGCTGCTCTGAGCTGTGTTTGAGCTGGGGAGATGAAATGCAGAGTCACAGAGGCTATAGGAGAAAGCACCAGCGGGCTGGCAGGACAAAGGCACTTTGTTAGACAAGCTATTCACTGTCATAGCAGCCCCCTTCAGCTGTTAGGCAAGCTATTCACTGTCATAGCAGCCCCCCCCTCATGGCTTCATATGTCATCATGCTTAGGCACTGGGGTGGACTAGCTTCAGAATCACTTTCAAGACATTGAGTGTCTGGTTTGGTTAAGCTAGCACCCATAATGTCATAGTCAAGGAAATCCACTCTCTCAAAGAAAACATCTTAAATATAAATACCCTTGGGCTCTTACAATAAAAATGAAGTGTGGCTCTTCTATGTCTCTAGTGACATCAGCCAATGCCAGGCATGCTGGATTACTCATCCTCTCCAAGTGCAGGGTGGCTCCAGAGTGTCTAACCTCAACACTGTTGACATTCTGAACTGTGCTCTTTGCTATGATGTGCTCATATGCACTTGAGGATGTGTGTGCTCTGGCTGCCCCCACCCCAATGATGATTGTATCCCCTACGGCTATCATGACCATCCAAAATGACCTCCATAGAGAGATGAATGTCTGGAAGAGGTCAACACAGCCTCCACTGGCTAAGACATGGTGTCCAAGGGTATTAGACCCCACCCCCCCAAAGATTTCTCAATCTTTTTGTTCAAAATTGATCTCATGGCCTCTACTGTGGGGTAGCCAGCTTCCCTCCAAGCTCCTGGGCCTGGGAGCCTTTGAGACTTCCCTGTGGTTGTTTGCACTAAAGCTTTCATTTAGTGACTATTTTCACTCTTCCTAAACCATCACCTTTTGCTGTCCTGCTTACTAACTTCTAGAACTTTCCATTAAGCTTCCAATCATGTGTACATTCCTCTAAGACTATAGAGCTATTATTCTGGAGTGACTTGGAACCAACTTAGTGACAAATTGTGAAGAATCCAGTCATGTGACACCATGCCCATTCAAAGTCACTTTCTCACTGTGATGAATTGCTGTGGCACACCACAGGATGTCTCCTGGAGCTCTTCCCTC
Source organism: Cricetulus griseus (assembly GCF_003668045.3). NCBI lineage: Eukaryota > Metazoa > Chordata > Mammalia > Rodentia > Cricetidae > Cricetulus > Cricetulus griseus. Next base: position 232,085,099 of record NW_023276807.1, read on the forward strand.
ATCAGGCTAAAATCGCTGCCTATGTCCCCAGACTCCCAACACTCAGAATCAAAGGCAGACTAAGAATATTAAAATGTTAAAAAGTCCCAAGTCCCCTCCCAAAAGGTAGTATCATTGATTTTAAGTCTCTCTCTCTGTTTCTGCCTTTGCATCCCCCATTGTATGTGTGTGTCTCCTCTCTCTTTCTCCAAAACAAAATCAGAAATCAAAACAGACACAACTCAATTAGACAAACAAAACAGAACCCCATGGAATCTGTTTTGTTTTGTGTTGGCCAACTATTCCTGGGGATGGGGCCTGCACCCTGGAGTGTGGTTGATAGTCCCAACGAGAGAATAAGGATTTGAAGGCGGGGCTGGCTACCATTTAGATGCATGTGCTTTCCTTCATCTCCACACCATGATTCTTTGGAAAAACTAGGAACTTTGAACACTGTCAAGGGCATTCCATTTTTCCCACCAACCCCAATCCTCACTCAACAGTACACATACTGTAGTATCATATGCTAATCACAAGCCAGTGGTCTACACTTAATAGCATAATGTTAAGCCAGACATGATGGCACAAGCCTATAATCCCGAACCCTTAGGATGTGTAGGCAGAAGGATCCGAGAGTTCAAGATCACCCTAGTCCACATGAGAACCTGTCTTAAACAAACACTGTGTTTACTTAAGTAACAACCCAAAGCAAACACCTCCTTTATTCCTATTTAACAATTGAGCATATAAAGATATACATAACTCACTCCAGATAACATACTAAAGTTGGGGAAATGGGCTCAGTGGTTAAAGTGTTTGCTGAACAAGCAAGAAGACCAGAGTTTAGATCCCCAGAAACCACATGGATGTGATGTGGGCATGGTGGCTCACTAAACAGGAAGATGGAAACAGAGCATTCCCAGAACAAGGTGGCTAGGAAAACTAGCCATATCAGCAAACACTTGGTTTAACCGAGAGACCCTACCTCAAAAGATAAGATGAAAGAGCTATCAAGGAAAATTCTTAAAATCTACCTCAGGACTCCACACACACTGTCACACATATAAATGGACACACACTTACATTCTCACGGCATACACACGTGTACCCACCTGCATACACATATGTAAACCACATACACATGAAAAGAAGAACTAAGACCACATAGCCAATAAGAGTCTGGGCTGGGGTAGCTCCAGAATACTTTAATTACCTTCCAATCTTTTGGAAGAAGAGAATATTTACAATTAACAAATGTATGAGTCAGGGTTCCCTAGGGGAAAAGAACAATTGGATGGCTGAATTACAAAACACATGTTAAATAGTTGATAGAAAGATAGTCATTCTACAGTATGGTACATGGTATTATTGGGGCTGGCAAGACAGTATTTTGCCTGACAGGTCAGCAGGCTGGAAACTCGGGTAAAAGTTGATGCTGCACTGTGGAATCAAGGCAGGCCAGTATCTTGGGGCTTTATTGTTGTAAAGAGACAATATGGTAAAGGAAAAGCTTATAAGGGAAAACATTTAACTCTGACTTAAGTCCATTGTCATCATGACTGAAAGCATGGTGCTGGAGAGTAGCTAAGAGTTCTACATCTGGATTGGCAGGCAGCAGGAAGAGACTACCACATTGGGCCTGGCTTGAGCATCTGAGACCATAAAGCCTAACTCCAGTGACACACTTCCTCCGACACCATCATACCTACTCCAACAAAGCCACACCTTCTAGTAGTGCCACTCCAAATGAGCCTATGGGGACCTTTTTTTTTTTTTTTTTTTTTTCAAAACACTATAGCCAGCAAGCCAGAAACAATGTGGTAATCCTGAATCCAAACTGCATTTCCTTTGGGAAATGGATCTTTGCTCTGGAGCCCCCTCAACAGATTGGATGGAACCTGTTTACATTATGAAGGATGATCTAAATTATCCAATCTTCTCTTTCAAATGCTAAATTAAATCGTTTCAAAATACTTAAACGGCCATGTCTAGACTAGCATTTGACCACACACATGGACACCATCGATGGCCTACTGTGCAGTTAAAACAGAAAATGGAGTGTGACATAGCCAAGCATAAAGGTGTCTGCCTATATAGTCCATGCTATTCAGAAGATGACTAGGAGACCAGTCTGGGAAATAGAAAGACAATGTCTCTATATAGAAGAAGCAAACTTAAAGCAATTAGTCATCACCCTACACACACACACACACACACACACACACACACACACACACACACACACACGAGGAATAAGAACAAGGTGGACATAACATCCTAAGCATTCACCAGTTCTAAGGAAAACTGACCCTTTCTACAACATTGAGAACAGTGTGGTATTCAACCCATCAAAACAAGAACAAAGCAGTGGCAGAACCGAGAGGAACAAAAGGAAATGTTAAAGATAAGCTCTTTCCTCAAAGGAGGGAAGAAGTGAATGACACAGGCTGCCACAACCCCTGAGTCTTTGGGCTCCATATACCTGAAAATCAGAGTCAGTTCATTTTAGGGAGGTCTCCACGTTAACAGATGAGATGCTCCACAGTGATTGACAGAACAGAATTCTGAAGGACTTTGAAAACTCCTTTCCACCTACCCTCTCCTTCTATCATCTAAAATGGCTTTGAGGGTATTCACTGGCACAGAAAAGCATGCCCTGGATACATGCAGATAGCATCATCTAGACACAAGCACAGGGGCACGGCTTCCTTTGCAAAGGAGTCATTTCCATTGTCTGTGTCCCTGGACTTCTTGCAGAGGTTTTGTGTAAGTGGGCTTTTGGTTTTACTGTATCTCCCTCCTAACAAAAAGTGATTATGGAGAGAAGTCCACACTGGATGATGTTTTGTGTTAAAAGCTGGCCTGGGACCCAGGAGACAGTTTCTCCTCCTGGCTTGGCTCAAAGCTGGCTGCAGCTCCTCCTGCTGTGCTTATAGTCTCTGGAGAGAAAAGGGCCCTGAGTACAGCGAGTTTGTGAAATGTTTACAAGGCATAAAAAGGTAGAGGAAGTCAGGGATATAACTCAGTCCGTAAAGTGCTTTCCTTGCATGGACAAAGTCTTGGGTTCAACCCCCCACAACTTGGTTTGGGCCCCCACAAGCTGGACATGTTGGCACACACCAGCAATGTGTGTAGAGGCAGGAGGTAGAGGCAGGAATGTCAGGAATTCAAAGTCATCCTTAGCTACACAGCAAGTTCAAGGTCAGCCTGAGCTACAAGAGATCCTGAAAGAGAGAGAGAGAGAGAGAGAGAGAGAGAGAGAGAGAGAGAGAGAGAGATGACTCAGTCATCCTGAAGAGAAAGACCATAGCTCCAAGTGTACTCCTATCACTACTCCTTGCTCTCTGACCTTGAGCAGCTACTCTGTGCCTCAGTTTACCCTCCAGCAAAACTTAAATGGCTTTTAAAAACTAGCCTGCCCTCTTCCTACCTAAAATGTAATAAATCAGGATGTTGGAACAGTCTGTAATTTCAGAAGTCTATAAATCAAGCAGAGCAAAATATAGAAACCATCAATATCATCACCCTAGGTCAAAAACAAGATTTCAATTCCAGGCTCTGATGCCAGACTAGTGGGTGTAAATGCTGATGGCTGGCCCATAGCTCTTGTCGCCACATTCAATGTGTTCGCCTTCAGATCAAGGAGTCATTAGAGAAAGACAGCCTTACTGTACAGCCGCTGTGTCATAACAGCAGACTGACAAAAATGGAGACAGATGGCTGCTCAGCAGCAGATTTTAAAATGAATTTATTGTTTATGAAATGTGCAAGATTGATGACATCAGTGACAGAGTCTTTGCTTACAGGGACAGATCAAGGGGGACAAGGACTGTGACCTGGACATCCCTCCCTCAGTCCTCCACTCCTGCCAATCCCCAGGCAGGAGACTAAGGCTAGCTGCCAAGTCCCCAAAAGGGAAACAGTATCTAAACTCATGGTGACACACTCAAAACAGATTCAGTTCGCTGGTTCTTCACATTGGCAGAGACTATGTGAGCCTGTGCCAGCTTGGGGCACGGCAGGGGAAAGAGCAAGGCTTCCCTCTGGTCACTGTCTTTGAAACAGAGTGGGGGTGTAGAGAAAAGCACCCCCACCCAGCTGACAACACCCAGCACAGGAGTGAGGCACGTGGTAACTAGGACACAATTCTTACAGAATTAGTGGTGAATCTCATCAAATCGCATGTCTGACGGACTCCAGTCATTATTCCTTCCAGTTCCCTGCAAATATCAGTTAACCCACCTAGACTGCAGGGAGCTTTGCAATGTCCTTCTTTCACGATGTCAAAGGACTCCAGCCGATCCCTATCAGCCTGTTTCCTTGACATTTTCTCCAAGATGTCTCCAACTTTGATTAAAATAAAAACAAAAGGCACTCAATGTGACACACTCTTTGGGATTTGGGGGATACCTCTAGTGCCCTCTGTCAGCATCTGCGAGGCAGTGACATTGAAAGAGACATAGCTGAGTACAGCACCCAGGAAAAAAGAAAGCTGGGCGAGTACCATGATGGTGTACCCTCTCACTAGCCCATCTGTTCCCTTGCCCTTTTCTGACAGGTGTTTCAGAGTCATGACATATTTTTATGCATCATAAATCCCTTATTCCCCGGGCTAAGGAAGTGGCTTTGTTGCCAAAGTGCTTGCTGTGCACACCTAAGTACCTGAGCTCAATGCCTAGCACCAACAGACAAAAAGCCAGGCATTGCTGTGCATGCCAGAAATCCCAGGGATGGGGAGATGAGAGGGTTCCTGGGGCTCATTGGCTAGGCATGCTAGCCGTATTGATGAGTTCAAGAGTCAGTGAGAGACTGTCTCAAAACATAAGGTGGAGAATGATTGAGGAAGACATGTAATGTTAACCTCTGGCTTTCACATACATGAGCACATGTGCACTCCATGAACAGATATACACATGAACGTACTAAGTACTAATTCTCAAGACAGACAGCATTGTTGGGTGAATGCTTAGAGATGACTGTAAACTTAACAAATCTTATTTGATACTTAGCAGACCGAAGAGAGCAAACCGTGGATTCCGGCCACTTCTAGGAAATCTCAGATGTCTGTTCCTTGTCCCCATTTGGGGAGTTGACTGTAGAAAAGATTCTGTGCCCAATGCAGATGGCACGAGGATTCTGCCATTGCTAGGCATAGCCAGCCTAACCAGTCTTAGCCTGCTTGAAAGCCATTGAAAATACCACCCGAGTTTTCTAAGCTGAGAGACTCCCTATGAGCAGACACAACACAGAGGTGGGAGGTGGGAGGAGAGTAAGAAGTCAAGCCAATCAAATGACCGAGGCAGACAGAGACACTACTACCATGATGCTGTGATACCATCCTGATCTACAGCTCTTGCTTCCTGTGCTGGGCTGGTTTCCAGTCTCTCTGGCTCCCTGCTTTGTGCCTTGGTTATCCTCAGGAGTGTTCCTGTTTCTTGTGGCTCATAGACAGCAACCTGGGTGAGCTGGACATTCAACAGAGGGTGCTTGCCTTGAAGTGGAGGAAATGGCACTAAGTGGAGTTCCCTGAATAGCCTTAGTCACTTACCTGTTCATTCAGCTAGTTGACCCTCTTAAAAGAGATCTGTAATATTTGTATTATGTGCAAAATGTGAGGAGCCAGATGCCACAGACGCAGTGGAAAATCAGAAATGGACCTCAATTTCAAAAGCATTCCTGGAACTTGAACAGCCCAGCCCACCCTTCTCTGACTGCCAGGCAACTGGCTGATACAGAGTTATCCCGCCCTCAGTATTCCCAGGCAGAGACTACTGAACAGGCACCACTGTCAGATAAATATTGAGTTCGCTATCAGTGGATAAACAAGCTTAGGGGAGTTTAGTTGTATAGACAACTGAGAAGAGAACAAGTTAAATATCTAAGAAAACACTGAAAAGTTTGGCTCTCCTATTCAAAACAGGCTTGACAAAAGGAAACAACAAGCAGAAAAGAGAGCCCTGGAATCCTGCAGCAATCCTTTTGTGGGTGGTATATTTCTGATATTCTACAGCCTGTGTGACTGTAGCCTGTGCAAATTGGTCAGTATGCAAAGGGGGCTCCAATGGAGACTCAGAGGACACATGTGACAAAGGAAAAGTTAAGAGTGAGTGCTCACCCTGAGAACCAGAGTTTGAGGGGACAAAAGAGCCACAGCTAGCCCCTTTTTGTGTGAGTTAGAAAAAGACACCTCCTCTGGGAAGACAAACCCCCACATCAGCACACATAGCTCACAGCTCAGAGTCCAGGCCTGACTTCTGCCCTCACAGCCCTCTTGGTAAGGTGTCTTTGTGTAGTTAACAACCTACAAATCCTTGCTCAGAGAAGGGGGGAAGGGAGGAGAGGAGAGAGAAATGGATAAACTAAGGAGAATGATGGAATGAAGGAGTCATTGTTAGAATAGGAAAGTATGAGATAGCAACAGAGGAAGGAGGAAGAGGAAACTTGAAATAAAAACAACAAAAAGAAAGTAAAAGGAGTGACCATATGCCTTAGACTTGCTTCCGGTGGCTTACTAGTGCTTGGCCATGACGGTCAAGCCAGGCCAGGTGACACATGTGACCATTCTGTTGAATTTAAATGAACTCGTCTATCTGAGGACTGACTCTTAGGCAGCTGCAGGACACGGATCTGAGAGATGTCATGCTAAAACACCTATTCCACAGAAAGCCTGGAAGGAAATGAACCAAAATGTGGCCCAACTGTTCTGAGGGCATTGAATATGTGTGAATTATGACCCTTTCAGGCAAGGAACATACAATTTTTTAGACATTTCAATAGTCAAGATTAAGAAGAAGAAAACAACTTATCAACCAAATACGAACCAACTAAGTGAGGCCTTTGGCTGCATGACACGTATTTTTTTAGGTAAAATGTTGCAGGAGTTTAGTAAAATTGCCAGGTATCTTCACAGGCATTTTTAATCCCCACAGGTTTTTGTTAAACACATCCCTGATCTACTCTCTCTACTCACGATACAACAGAAATTTCCCTCCCACCTATCCTCGATTCTTCGTGTGACCCAATTTTGGAAGTTCCTGGGTAGAATCTTCTTGTGGAATGTGTCATTTCCAGTATCAGCACCTGCAGCTCCTCTTCTAAATAGCTGGAGCTTAGAAATGTCCCTTCAGAGGTAACTCAGAAGAGCCCCAGTCATCTGTAAGCCAGTTGCTTAACTGAGGAAATAACGGCAGCCTACTGAGAACTGAGCCTCATGCAAGTGACCCAAGCTGTGTGCAGATCGGCAGGAAAAGACATGATTACAAGAGGGAGGAGGCTCGCTAAAAATAAAGCAGACCCATATGCTCTTCTCACAGCCAGGCCTTCCCGAAGAGGTCCTAGAATTCCATTTCTTGCATTCTTTCATTCAACACACATTTGCTGTCTGGAGTGTCAGATAGTGAGCTAGGTTTGGCAGATACAGGGAGAGAACACCGTAATCTTGCTTTGAAGACTTTATAGTCACATTAAAAACGTGCAATTAATTATTTAATCCGTCTGGGGCATGAATAGGATGTGAGGAAGAGCAGATCACAGGGAAACACGAGCCATGCAGACCCTCTTGTGGCCGGCATTTCCACTCAGATCAGAAGACATGATGGTGGCTCAAGACAATGGCAGGTCACTGGGTACTGTAAGGCCAAGTAAAGTGTCACCTCTATTTCTGCATTTTAGAGAGATTCATGCCCACCCCCTCACCCCCAGAGCTCAGCTCTCTGGGAAAGACATACCTGATCTTTTCTGCAAAATGGCTGCAATATGAATCTGTTCTAGAGAATACAGCAAGAAGCAGATATTCATAATTCACTTAATATGATTATCCCAGAAAGACAAATGGCATGTTGGCTCTCATTTGTGTCTCCTAGATACATAAGATCATGTATGGATTGAGTATAAAAATAAAACTGTCTAGGGTCAGAGAGGGCTAATGCAGTGGGCAGAGGTTATGACAAAGGGGGTTGAAGGGTAGACACAATACAATAGGCAGGTATAAAAAACTTTAAAGTAATTAGCTGATTAATTTAAAATAAAAAAGATGCCACACTTAGCATTTGAAGCCACAGGGCCACCCCAGACTACTTCAGTTCCCTTTTCTACATTCCTAGCTCCAAACTGAGCAGCAGAATCACTTGAGACACCTCTTCACCTTCCTTGGCAATGGATTATGAAGCTTCTAGTTATTTTCCATCAGTTTGGGCTTCCTGACAGCTTGCCTAAGGCTGCCCTGTTCCTCTGTGGGAACAGAACACAACTTCCTAATGTTGACACCATCAGTTTTTTTTTTTGTTTTTTGTTTTTAAAGTGGTTTAGTAGCCTAACTGGCTTTTGTGTGTCTTCCTTAGATATATATGTAGGCTTGCCATTTAATCATTTTAATTCCTTTTGTATTCATCTTAATCAGTGCAGCATTTGCGGGGGTGGGGGTGGGGGATGGGGGGCGTTGCTCGAAGAGGAGAATTCCAGAATTATATTTAATTTCCCTAAAATAATGCATGAAAGATTCTAATCCTTTTCACTTCCCTTCCTTGAACGTTGATACAGAGTTGAAGAACAGAGATGTTCCTCCCAGGAATACATTATCTTTTTCCAGTATATGAGGTGGGGGCAGGACCCAGCCGGGACAAAGAACTTCTCATAACAGTTCCATAATAATTTGCATTTCTGTGACAGAGGAGCTAGAGAAGGCCATGGGAGGAGAACAGCTAGTGGGCCAGGGAAGTTGTCCACTGAGAGGGACTTTTTAGGAAGATACTAATGGAGACAATAAGAGTATGCTGGATTCTGACTCTATCAGAGGTTTGTGGGGGTCTAAATAAAAATGTCCTCCATAGGTTTATCATTAGAACACTTGTTCCGAGATAGTGGTACTGTACAAAGGTTATTGCACTTTAGGAGGTGATATCTTGATGAATGAAGTACATCATCGCATCATTGGAGGTTTTATAACATGGGTTCACAATCCTGTTCTCTGTTTCCTAGGAGTACATGAAATTTGATCTCCCTGCTCCTGACCAGCCTCTTGCTACCGTTGCCATGCCTTGCCCGCCATGATTGACTGCATCTCTTCTGGAATTGTAAGCTCATTTTCTTCTCTAAAATGTTCTTGGTCATGGTATTTTATGATAGCAAGAAAAGTAACCAAGACAGGATGGTATTGAGATGCATATGTGGTTTAGATATAAAATGTGCAAGAAAGAACACAGAACAATCCACACCTCTGGCAAAAGTATTCTGAACAAGGTCCCTGATTCCATAACTAGTCTGTCTCATTACTGAGGATCAAAGAGTATAATTAAGCATGCTATCATCCCAGAGCAGGGTGCCCCAGTTCCAAAAGACTTACACATCTTTATCTAACTTGAGTATCATGGTAAAACCTGAGTCTGAACATAATGCCTAGAGCTGAGTCACAAAGGAGCCAGCTGCATGACTAATCCAGACAGTCTTTCTTTCACAGGTGCTATAGCATCTCAATCCAATTGTTGCTTTTCTACATGAGCTGAGAACAACTCTTGGAATTCTTCTGGCATGAACATTACATTCTGAATGTAATGTGTCATTTTATAAATAAGAAGAGAAGTTTTATTAAAAAAAATGTTTCATATTGTGTAACTAAAAAGCGCCATTGTGAATAAGATGGGTGGTGTGCACTGTGCAAGCTTGTGGTAAGCCTGGGGATGCTACAGAAGAAGCTAAAGAACAAAGGGTGCTAAGAACAAAGCCAGTAGGTGTGTGGCTCCAGAACTGGAAGAACAATGGGAAAGAAAAGATGTTTCTTCTGTCTCACCCAGCAGAGGGGTACCCAGATTTAGGATAAAATAACCCCCAAAGTAGTAGTAGCAGACTATCAGGGCTATTCTTCTCCCTTAAACAACAAAGGAAAACCCATCAGAGCCCCTCCAGAAATTGCCAAGGAGATACTTTCCTGTCCTTGGGCCTCACTTGTGGTAGACACAACAACCAGTAGAGTGTCAATCTGTGTGAAGGAAAAAAACCTGTCCAGTTCAACAGGACTCAGTAGCCAGTGTTGTCTCAAACTTTCAGAGTCTGACACCAGGCAGTTTTGGTTTTTTTTGTTGTTGTTGTTGTTTTTAAGGCACATTTAAGTATGGCACAATTTGGGAAAAAGTGTCCTGATGTAACCCAATGCCTTGTACAGAATAACACTTAAGGCATAATTCCATTGAAACTCTTTTCTAACCACATGTCACCACTTCCATAAAGATGGGTTCTATAGATAGACTACATGTGACATCTTCAGGGCCTTTGTGAGGATCTGGTGTGGTCTTGGTCATACAGATAGTTCAGAGGTCACCAGACTATTGACCATATCCATTGCCAGCCTCTGAGCAGAAAATGGGTTATACATTTCTTCTTTTGAAAAGGAACCCTGTATTCTTGGTTTCCCTAGTATTTATCTGTGAGCACAATAAACTCGGGCCCCCTATGTTCACTCCATCTCCTTTCCCTCTGATACATAAATACTGAGGTAGATAGACTGAAGGTCCAAGAAGCAATATCCAGCTGCACCAAGCTATTGTTCCTAAAGGCTCTTGGTCTCCATAGCTCTGAGATACTGGAGCAGGGAAGATTCCCAGAAACTAAGCCAAGCTCAAGCAATTTCACAAAGGCTCTGAAAATTAAAAAGCTAGAGCAAACTTTAGCTCATAAATGATTCAAATATGGCTTCAGTTCAGGATTAGTAGAATAAACCAGTGTATATGACAGGGTTGAGCAATAGGGCCAATAAAACATTCTCTATAAAGGGTTTTATCTAGAAATTGAAGTGTCTAGGTAGGGTTGCTATCGGCCAAAGCCCTTAACCTTAGTTTTATGTTTTAAGCACAGGTAGATTGAGGCTAAATTGAAATACACGCTTTTATTGGTGTACAGGAAGTGAGAGACATTGGTCTGTACAGAAAGCTCCAAAGCAGAGTATGATTTCAGCTCAGGTGCTTTGTGGGGAATACACATAAAAAAGGCTTTCAACTGAAATTGAAATATGCTTTGGAGTGACATTTCAGGGTAGCAGATCCCCTCTGCAGCTGTATGAAGAAGGTCTATGTTTGCAGGTGCAAGTTTAAATATGAAAACAGAGCATTTCACTGCATCGTGGTAGAATTTAGGGTCACAGGGATATCAGGACAAGGTTTAGCCAAGAGAAACAATGAAAAACTTCACAAATGTCCCAGAACATCCATCACGAAAGCAATAAACAAAACAAGCCCACAGCTTTCAGAAGCAAGACTTGGAAAGAATGTTGAATAGTGGGGTGTGTTTGGCTGAGGTGGCAAGATGAATTCGTCAACGTCTCAAAGACAATGTATACATATGAAGAACCAGGTGATGATCAATTCAAGGTGAATAAGACATCCATGTGGCAATGCCACCTTGCTCACATACTCCAAAGTGATCTGCCAACATTATACATAGTAGGAGGGAAATGAAATACTGGTTCATGGGAAAGCTAATTTGAGATCCCAAGGAGAGAATTTTCCTAATACTGCCCACATTTTTTAAAAAACAAATTGTCAATAAAATCTGGCCATTCCTTTCACAGTGAGAAACTTAAAACAGAAATACTTGAATAGAATAGATAGAGACTGATCTAATATATGAAATTAAACTACATGTCCATCGGGGACGAATGGATTAAAAAAAGTGTAGTGTGGATGTACAAAAGAGAATTCTGCAGCTCAAAAAAAAAAAACAAAAAAAAAACCAAAAAACGAAATTGTCCTTTGCAACAAAATGGGTGAATCTGAGGGCACTGTGTTAAGGGAAATTTGACATCTACAGGAAGACTCCTCCAGCATGTTCTCCCTCACACACAGAACCTCAAAATCAGTGCAACTGACTGTAGCACAGGGATTACTGGAGGGTGGAAGCTGGGGAGCATGGAATGAATAAAGAAGGATGGCTTTGCTTAGTTCATGCTATAGGCATCTGTGAAGAAAATATCACACTGAACCCTATTAGCACAAACAGTTTATGTATGTCAGTCAAAAACCCATACATTAAGAAACATTATTTAGCCAGGTGTTGGTGGCGCATGCCTTTAATCCCAGCACTTGGGAAGCAGAGGCAGGCAGATCTCTGTGAGTTCGAGTCCAGCCTGGTCTATAGAGTGAGTGCCAGGATAGGCTCCAAAGCTACAGAGAGAAACCCTGTCTTGAAAAACCAAAAAAAGAAAAAAAGAAAGAAAGAAAAAAAGAAAGAAAGAAAGATTATTTAACTACAGTAATGATTGAAATCAGGGCTCCAAGCATGGGAAGCAAGCCTTCTACCACTGAGCTACACCAAAACCTCCAAATAACACATTGTTACTTTTTATTTTATTTTTTTATTTTTTACAGTTTTTTTCCAACTTTTTTTATTTGAATTAGGAACAGGATTCTTTTACATGACAATCCCATTTCCCTTCTCCCACCCCCCCCCACTAAAACCTTATCTGTCACACATCTTCTCTGCTCCCCCTGGATGGTGAGGCCTTTCATAGGGTGTCATCAGAGTCTTTCCTTTCCTTTGGGGTAGGGCCTAGGCCCACCCCTCTGTGTCTTGGCTAAGCGAGTGTTCCTCTATATGGACTGGGCTCCCAAAGTCCACACAAATGCTAGGGATAAATACTGGGCTTCTACAGGAGGTCCCGTAGATTTCTGAGGTTTCCTCACAGAAATCCATGTTCCTTGGGTCTGGATCAGTTCCATGCTGGTATTCCAGCTATCTGCATCTGGATTCCAGTTCAGATCAGTAATTAGTTATGTGTGTCTGCTTCTACTTCCACCAGCTGCTGGATGAGGGCATATAAGTCTGTCATCAATCCCATAATCAGGGGAGGGCATTTGAGCCTCTCCTCCATTGCTGAGATAGTTAGCTGGTGTCATATTTGTGGATCTCCAGACATTTCTCTAGTGCCTGATTTCTCTGTAAACCAAAAGTGTCTCCCTCTATTATATCTCCATTCTTGTTATCCTGTATTCTTCCCCTGACTCATGTTTTCTGCTCCCTCATATCCTCAGCATCCCTCTTCCTCTCTCCTTCTCATTCTCCTAGCTCCTTCCCCCCTCTTCCTGTGCTCCCAATTTGCTCAGCAGATCTTGAGCCTCTCCCCTTCTCCAGAGGACCATGTATGTCTCTTTTAGGGACCTCCATGTTTATTAGCTTCATTGGCAGTGTGGATTGTAGGCTGGTAATCCTTACTCTCTATCTAAAATCCGCATATGAATGAGTACATATCATATTTGTCTTTTTGAGATTGTGTTACCTCGCTCAGAATGGTTTCTTCTAGATCCATCCGTTTTCCTGCAAATTTCAAGATTCCATTGTTTTTTTCCACTGAGTAGTACTCCATTGTATAAATGTAACACATTTTCTCTATCCATTCTTCCATTGAGGGGCATCTAGGCTGCTTCCAATTTCTGGCTATTACAAATAGTGCTGCTATGAACATCGTTGAACATTTGTCCTTGTATAAATGTGCTTCTTTTGGGTATATGCCTAAGAGGGGAATTGCTGGATCTTGTGGTAGACTCATTCCCATTTTCTTGAGGAGTCGCCATACAGTTTTCCAAAGTGGCTGTCCAAGTTGGCACTCCCACCAGCAGTGGAGAAGTGTTCCCCTTTCTCCACATCCTCTCCAACATGAACTGTCATTGGTGTTTTTGATTTTAGCCATTCTGACAGGAGTAAGATGGTATCTCAGAGTTGTTTTGATTTGCATTTCCCTGATGGCTAAGGATGTTGAACACTTTATGTGTCTTTGAGCCATTTTAGATTCCTCTATTGAGAATTATCTGTTTAGTTCTTTACCCCACTTTTTAATTGGGTTGTTTGGTGTTTTGGAGACTAGCTTCTTGAGTTCTTTGTATATTTTGGAGATCAGCCCTCTGTCAGATGTGGGCTTGGTGAATATCTTTTCCCAGTTTGTACAGGGATGTTTTGGCTATCCTGGGTCTTTTGTTTCTCCATATAAAGTTGAGAATTGTTCTTTCAAGGTCTGTGAAGAATTGTGTTGGGATTTTGATGGGGATTGCATTGAATCTATAGATTGCTTTTCGCAAGATTGCCATTTTTACTATGTTGCTCCTACCTATCTAAGAGCATGGGAGATCTTTGCATTTTCTGGTATCTTCTTTAAATTCTTTCTTTAGAGACTCAAAATTCTTATGGTCTTTCACATTTTTGGTTAGTGTTACCCCAAGGTATTTTATGTTGTTTGTGGCAATTGTAAAGGGTGTTGTTTCTCTGATTTCTTTCTCCACCAACGTTTCATCGGTGTATAGTAGGGCTACAGATTTTTTTTTTTTAGTTAATCTTGTATCCTGCCACTATGCTGAAGGTGTTTATCAGCTGTAGGAGTTCCCTGGTTGAGTTTTTCAGGTCACTTATGTAGACTATCACATCATCTGCAAATAGTGAGAGTTTGACTTCTTCCTTTCTGATTTGTATTCCCTTGATCTCCTTTTGTTGTCTTATTGCTCTAGCTAGAACTTCAAGGACAATATTGAAGAGGTATGGAGAGAGTGGACAGCCTTGTCTTGTCCCTGATTTTAGGGGAATTGGATCAAGTTTCTCTCTGTTTAATTTGATGTTGGCTGTTGGCTTTCTGTATATTGTTTTTATTATGTTGAGGTATGTTCCTGTTATCCCTGATTTCTCCAAGACCTTTATCATGAAGAGTTGTTGGATTTTGTCAAAGGCTTTTTCAGCATCTAGTGAGATGATCATGTGGGTTTTTTTTTTCTCAGTCTGTTTATATGGTGGATTACATTGATGGATTTTCCTATGTTGAACCATCCTTGCATCCCTGGGATGAAGCCTACTTGATCATGGTGGATGATTTCTCTGATATGATCTTGTATTCGATTTTCTAGGATTTTATTGAGAATTTTTGCAAGAATGTTCATGAGGGATATTGGTCTGTAGTTCTCTTTCTTAGTTGTGTCTTTATGTGGCTTGGGTATCAAGGTTATTGTAGCCTCGTAAAAAGAGTTTGGCAATGACCCTTCTGCTTCTATTTTGTGGAACAATTTGAGGAGTATTGGTATTAGCACTTCTTTGAATTTCTGGTAGAATTCTGCAGTGAATCCATCTGGCCCTGGGCTTTTTTTGGTTGGGAGACTTTTGATGACTGCTTCTATTTCCTTAGAGGTTATAGGTCTATTTAAGTTGCTTATCTGTTCTTGATTCAATATTGGTAAGTGATAACTGTCCAGAAAATTGTTCATTTCCTTTAAATTTTCCAATTTTGTGGAGTACAGGTTTTCAAAGTACGACCTGAAGATTCCCTGGATTTCTTCAGTGTCCGTTGTTATGTCCCCCTTTTCCTTTCTGATTTTGTTAATTTGCATGATCTCTCTCTGCCTTTTGGTTAATTTGGATAATCGTTTGTCTATCTTGTTGATTTTCTCAAAGAACCAGCTCTTTGTTATATTGATTCTTTGAATTGTTTTCTTTGTTTCAACTTTATTGATTTCTGCCCTCAGTTTGATTATTTCCTGGCGTGTGCTCCTCTGTGGTGAATTTGCTTCCATTTTTTTCTAGAGCTTTCAGCTGTGATGTCAGATCTCTGGTGTGACTATTCTCTAGTTTCTTCATGTGAGCACTTAGAGCCATGAACTTTCCTCTTAGTACTGCTTTCAAAGTGTCCCATAAGTTTGGGTATGTTGTGTCAACATTTTCATTGAATTCTAGGAAGTCTTTAATTTCTTTCTTTATTTCTTCCTTGACCCAGGAATGTTGCAAATGCATGTTGTTCAATTTCCATGAGTTGGTAGGTTTTTTGCACTTGATTTGTTTTTGATTTCTACCTTTAAAGCATGGTGGTCTGATAAGACACAGGGGATTATTCCAATTTTTTGTACCTGTTGAGGTTTGCTATGTTGCCGAGAATGTGGTCAATTTTTGAGAAGGTTCCATGTGATGCTGAAAAGAAGGTATATTCTTTTGTGTTTGGATAGAAAGTTCTATAAATGTCTGTTAATCCCAATTGGGTCATAACTTCTGTTAGTTCCTTTGTCTCTTTGTTAAGTTTCTGTCTGGTGGTCCTGTCCAGTGGTGAGAGTGGGGTGTTGAAGTCTCCCACTATAACTGTGTGAGGCCTTATTTGTGATTTGAGTTTTAATAATATTTCTTTTACAAATGTTGGTGTCTTTGTATTGGGGGCATAGATGTTTAGAATTGAGACTTCTTCCTGATGGATTTTTCCTGTGATGTATATGAAATGACCTTCTTCATCTCTTTTGATTGATTTTAGTTTGAAGTCTATCTTGTTAGATACAAGGATAGCTACCCCAGCTCGTTTCTTGGGTCCATTTGATTGGAGTATCTTATCCCAACCCTTTACTCTGAGGTAATGTCTGTCCTTGAATTTGAGGTGTGTTTCTTGTATGCAGCAGAAGGATGGATTCTGTCTTTGTATCCAATCTGTTAGTCTGTGTCTTTTTATAGGCAAGTTAAGACCATTAATATTGAGGGAAATTAAGTTCCATTCAGTGTTTATTCTTGTTTGTTTTTGGTTTATTGTTGGTACTGGTATTGTATGTGGATTTACCCTGCCTTTTATTTTGTGTTCTTGTAGAGTGGGATTATCTATTGCCTATGTTTTTGTGAGTGTAGTTAATTTCCTTAGGTTGGAGTTTTCCTTCCAATACTTTCTGTAGGGCTGGATTAGTGGTTACATATTGTTTAAATCTGGTTTTGTCGTGGAATATCTTGTTTTCTCCATTTATAGTGATTGAAACTTTGCTGGGTATAGTAGTCTGGGCTGGCATCCGTGTTCTCTCAGAGTTGGTAGAATATCTATCCAGGTCCTTCTAGCT
Organism: Cricetulus griseus; assembly: GCF_003668045.3. Lineage (NCBI taxonomy): Eukaryota > Metazoa > Chordata > Mammalia > Rodentia > Cricetidae > Cricetulus > Cricetulus griseus. Next base: position 232,101,895 of record NW_023276807.1, read on the forward strand.
TTCAGAGTTTCTGTGGAGAAGTCTGGTGTAATTCTGATAGGTTTGCCTTTATATGTTACTTGGCCTTTTTCCCTTGCTGCTCTTAATATTTTTTCTTTATTCTGTACGTTTGGTGTTTTAATTATTATGTGACGTGGGGACACTCTTTTGTGGTCCATTCTATTTGGCGTTCTGTAGGCTTCTTGTACTTTCATTGGCATGTTTTTCTTTAGGTTGGGAAAGTTTTCTTCTATGATTTTGTTGAATATGTTTTCTGCACCTTTGAGTTGGGTTTCTTCTCCTTCTTCTATACCTATTATCCTTAGGTTTGGTCTTTTCATGGTGTCCCAAATTTCCTGAATATTTTGTGTTATGGATTTGTTAGACTTCAGATTTTCTTTGCTTGACGAGTTTATTTCCTCTAGTTTGTCTTCAGCGTCTGAGATTCTGTCTTCCATCTCTTGTATTCTATTGGTTATGCTTGCATCTGTGGTTCCTGATTGTTCACTCAGCTTTTCCACTTCCAGCATTTGTGTTTTCTTTATTGTCTCTAATTCAGTTTTCAGGTCCTGAACTGTTTCCTTCAGCTGTTTAATTGTATTTTCTTGGCTTTTTTTTTTTTTGGCTTTCCTTGATTTCTTGCATCTTTTGGTTTGTCTTTTCTTCCATTTCTCTGAAGGATTTTCTGATTTCCTCTTTTAGATTCTCTATCATCTCCATGAAGTTGTTTTTAAGGTTGCTCTCTTCTGCTTCTTCTGTGTTGGGATGTTCACGCCTTGCTGGTGTAGAGTCCCTAGGCTCTGGTGGTGTCATATTGATTTTCCTGTTGTTGGATGTGTTCTTATATTGTCGTCTTCCCATCTCTTGTTCCAGTGGGTACAGTTGGTGTCACTTCCTTTCCTGGTGTGTAGGGGTCTGGTGTTCTCTTCAGGTGTGTGCAATTGACTTTGATACTGATGGGTTTCAATTGCGTGCAGGGAGGTCTGAGGCACTTGCTCTCCAGGTGGGTGAGAGCAGCACTGGCACAGAGATGTTAGCAAACTCTGGGTTGTTTGGTCCTTAGGGGTGGAGTCATCCTGTGGAAGGTCCCTGGGCAGGGTTTGCCAGGGTGGGCAGATGGAAGTTGGGCCCAAGTCAAGGGCTGACGCAGCTCCCCTCTGCACTCTCCGCACTCTGTGGGGGCCTGAACAGCCCAGCAAACTCAGCAGAGTCAGGATCCCAGGGGCCTCAGGAACCTATTCTGTCTGCCTTCAGATCCCGGGGCAGGATTTGCCAGGGCAGGCAGGCGGAAGTTGAGCCCAAGTTAGGGGCGGAATCAGCTCACCTCTGGACTCTCTGCACTCTGTGGGGGCCGGAATGGCCCAGCAAACTCAGCAGAGACAGGATCCCAGGGTCCTCAGGGACCGATTCAGCCATTGTTACTTTTTAAAGGGAAAGTATTGTTTCATACAATAAACATCTGAAGACTGTAAAGTTTGCCTGGCCATCCACCCGGAAGACTCTAAATCAGCATAACACAGAGACAGTGTGAATCAAGCTTTTTCCTTAATACAACATACATTAGGCCACAAAAATCAATCCCAATATATTTAGGACTAAAATCAGACAAAGTGAATTCCCTGACCACAATGGAGTAAAACTAGAAATCCTTAGAGAAATTCAGAATATTCATGAACATTCAGAGATTAAATGCCATATCCCCAAATAACCAAGGGGACAAGGAAGAAAACATTAAAAACAAAAACAAAAACAGAAGTAGTTTGGAGGCAGAGGCAGTGGACCTCTGTGAGTTTGAGGCCAGCCTGGTCTACAGAGTGAGTACCAGGACAGTCTTGAAAGCTACAGATAAATCATAAATAAATAAATATATCTAGGGTTGTATGAAAATAAGACAAAACAAAAACCAAGGTATTAAAAAGCTTAGGGAAGGCCCTGCAAGTAGTGCTTAAAGGAAAATGGTAAAATTTGTAAAAAGAAAAGAGATTGAAGCTCAATAGCCAAAACATTTTCTTTAAGAAAATAGACAAAGAAACCAAATTAATTCCAAAGCAAACACAAGGAAAGACACAATACATCAGAGTGTACATAAACAACATGAAGTCACTCAGTGGAAAACATGGTCTTTTCAATAAATGCCAAGCTGAATACACACGGGCACAAAGGAGAAATTGGCCCCCACACCATGTTTTGACTCGAAACATATTTGTTCAAAAGAAAACAAAGGCTTATGCACTAGGCAGTGAATAGCTTTTTAATTAACTCATCGTGTCCTCGCATCTGACACCTAGAACATAAGCAACCCAAGAAACAGATATATTGGACTTTGTCAAAATTGGAAATTTCTGTGACTCCAAAGACATTGCTATGTTTTGATGTAGTTTGTCTCCTGAAGGTTTGTGTGTTGGAAGCTCAGGCTACAGAGCAGCCAGGAGAGAGGAGATGGGGACATGTTAAGAGGTTCCACCTAGTGGGTGGTAATTAGGTCATTGAAACACTGCCCTCTGAAGAAATCATTGCCAGTTGTGTGGACTTACTCCTTACCAAAGTGAACTCTATTGATCGAGGCTGCCAGACATGCTTGGCTCCTGCAGCACACGCCCATTCCCCTTTGACTCCTCCAGCATGTTGTAAACAGAAACGATCTGCCCAGATAGTTCTATGTTAAAAAAAGATGCTCAAATGGCCAGTAGGCACATCACAAGATTACATCACAACATCATTAATCACTAAAATAATGAAAATTACACCAGAATTAAATACCAGTTGTGCTCCCTGAGGTGTCATACGCAAAAAAATACAAACAGCAACAAGTGTTGGCTACTTTGTGGAGAAAGTGGAACCTTTGCCATCATTGGTACAGCTATTTTGAGACACAGCTTGGCACCCCTCAGAAAGTTAGATTGAGTCACCTCATAACCCCACATTTTCATTTCTAAGTAGAAAACCAAAAGAACCAAAAACAAATGTCATGCAAAATATTGCACACCAATATTCATAGAAGTATTGGTTCTAATAACCAAGAGATAGACAAAACCCAAATGTCCCCCAACTAGTGAGCAGGTAAAGTGTGAAACAAACTTTAAAATGTTATTCATCTACAAGAGGAATGGCATACTGATACTTATAGAAAAAGGATGATGTGGAGAGAAATCAGACATCACATGTTAGATGATTCCATTTAAATGGAGTGTCAGAGTTAAATATATGGATACATAAAGTGACTTGGTGCTTGCTAGAGATTTCAGGAGGGGTAAGTAGAAAGTCAGTGTGTGTGTGGGTTTCTTCTTGAGCAAAGCAAGTATTCTTAAGTAGTGGTGATTATTACCATACCTTGTGAATACACTAAAAATCATCAAAGGGCATAACTTGTATGATTTTTAAAGGAGAGTTTATGGCATATAAACTACATCACATGTGTGTATGCATGTATGTGTGTGTGTGTGTGTGTGTGTGTGTGTGTGTGTGTGTGTGTGTGTTTGTGTGTGATTGCCAAGGATCCTGTAAGTTTTCACTATAGTAAGAATAACCAGTGCTTTTCAATCATACCTCAGACCATTAATTCAAAGCCCTACATAGTGGTGACCATTTTTCTATTTGACATACAAAACATTAAAGCTGAAGCAAATAGAGTGTATAGCATTGGTCTAATCACTGTGGGTGGAATGGGACTGATGCCTACAACCTCAGACTCCATTTGTTTATTAACACACTGAAGACAGAATCTTACAAAGGTAGCATAGTAATTCTAATGTCCTGCTAAACTCTGAAGTCACTTTCAGATCTCATCCATTCTATACCTGTAAAGACTGGATTTTGATGTGTGTGTGTGTGTGTGTGTGTGTGTGTGTAGAAGCATTGGTTCTAATAACCAAGAGACAGACAAAACCCAAATGTCCCCCAACTAGTAAGCATGTAAAGTGCCATCCATACTTTAAAATGTTATTCATCTGCAAGATGAATAACACACATACACACACACACACACACACACACACACACACACACACACAGGGATTTTCATTGGCAGTTTACACCTTTTTTGCTTTTAGCCCACCATTTCAAGTTTTCTTGTTTTTCTCAGATTCCCATGTGACCAGTTCAGTCTGACAGGCCCGTAACCAGTTTGAGTTGTAATCACCTTGGGTTCCCCAAAGTAACTTTAGCTTTATGTTCAGTGCAATTGTGTATATTGTGTATGCATGTTTGTGGCTATGTGCACATGTGGACTGGTACACATATGTCTCAGGATTTTTATTGCTGTGAAGAGACACCATGACCATGGCAATTCTTATAAAGGAAAGCATTTAATTGGGGATGACTTACAGTTCAGAGGTTTAGTCCATGGATGTCATGGTGGGAAAAAATGGAGGTATGCAACAGACATGGTGCTGAAGAGGTAGCTGAGAGGTCTATATCTGGATTAGCAGGCAGCAGGAAGAGTGAAGCACTGGTCCTGGCTTGAGCAGCTCAGACCTCAAAGGCCACTTTCAGAGACATACTTCCTCCAACAAAGCCACACCTACTTCAATGAGGCCACACCCCCAATAGTGCCACTTCCTATGGGCCTTCGGGAGGCCATTTTCATTCAAGCCACAACATCCATGTGTCATTGTGTGAGTGTGGAGACCAAAGGTCAGCATTGACCAACATAGCAATGTGGAAAAGATGGTAGCCACTGGTAGAGCTAAACAAAGTAGATCAACATGTTCCTCAACCCAAAGGAATTTTGTGCTAACTCTTGCTTGATTTTCTCAAAAACCCAAGCTTAATGTGATCCTGTATTTGCCCTCTCTTCTTGATGGTCTCACATCTGCTACAAGAGCAAATGCTCTTGGATGTTTGGGTACAAAATGTGACAGTCTTTTTTTTTCTTTCTAAACAAACTATTTTCTAGAAGTATGATACTTAGAAGCATTTCTTTTTAAAGGAGACCTAACCTTAAACCAAGGAACAACATCCTTCCTCATAGTGCCTTCTCAGAGAGCCAGGCCTCTTTAGGATTATTCAGTCAGCCAATTGGGCAGGGATGATAATTGTTTGGCAATTCTTTGTGATACGGGACTATCCTAACAGCTAGCATTCACTCACTAACCCAAAGACTTTGTGGCAAACGGAATGACAACCCACATCCACAATGAGACTCACCAGGCTTTATAGGCAAACTCATTAAATCTAACCCTTCAAAGACAGAGAATTTGTCATTCAGTATCATGCACTGTCAAAGGGAATAAGCTTTTTCATTCATTTATTTATTGCAAAAAAAAAAAGAAGAAGAAGAACACCTGAGAATGCCTGTCCTTCTCCTGTCTGCTTTCAAGGAAGAATTCATTTGGCTGGCAAGGGATGAGGTAAGTGACCAGGCTTGAAGTAAGATTTGATGACTCTGTGCTTTCATGTTTTACTTGCCTGGTTTCTAGGAGAAACAGAAGGAGTCAAGAGCTACTTCTGCTAACATGTTGCCCTACAATGTATTCTCTAAGAAGCCCCTTCCTGCCTTGCTAACCAGCCCAGCTTATATCCCTAAGGTGCTAATCCCAGATGCTGATCCATCCTCATATTGCCTTCTCAGAGAGCCAGGCCTCTTTCTGATTATTCAGTCAGTTGGTTTGGTGGGACCCGTGAGACAGCTCAGCAAGCAAAAGCACTTGCAGCCAGGACTGGTGACCTGAGTTTGATCTCCTGTCCCCGCATGATAGAAGGAGAGAACCCAATCTCACAAGTTGTCCTCTGATTTTTACATGTGTCCCCTGCCTCAAAATAAATGTAATTTAAACTTTTTATGTTCAATTTGGTGATGGTTACTATTTTGTAGTCAATTTAGTAACTAGAAATTAAAGCATTTGCTTGTAGCCAGCAGAAAAACCGAGACAACTCATGTATCTAAAAATTTTCCCAGACCCAAGTAATTTTCAATATCACTTTCAGTTTGCCCTTTCCTAGTTGAGATCTGCATGATAACCATAGCAATATGATGAGCTATAGTAGCTTTTCCCCTTGTACCAATCACTATTCATGTGACTCTATCAAAATCTGTTGTGCTACAGGGCTGATACACATATGAAATCACAGAGACTGTCACAATAGTCCCCAAACCTACACAAGTTCAAGCCAGACTGAATCCCACCATGAAGGAAGAGAAGTAAGGACAAAGTCACCCCCAATCCAGAAACTATTTGCAATTGATACCTGCTAGGAAAGGGAAAATCAGTTTTCTCCAATAGAACGAGACGGTAGATCAACCATACACCAGGGCAGGCTCCAGGGCTCAGGAGAAGTTGGCCAGCACAAGATGGACTGTGTGTGTGTGTGTGTGTGTGTGTGTGTGTGTGTGTGTGTGTGTGTGTGTGTGTGGTATTTTTGTGTTTTGGTTTTTGTATTGGTTTAAGAAGGAGAGAAAGAACATGAGGTTGAGTGTGTAAGGAGGTGGAAAGGATTTTGGAGGAGGAAAGGATACAATAAAAAATAAATGGCATTAAAAATTTAAACACAAATAGAAAAAAATGTTTCATTCTACTAAGATGAACACATTTGTCAACTGTCCCTCTGACATCCACACGCACTTGTGCACTGGCTGGTTTTGTGTGTCAACTTGGCATAAGTTTATGATGACTCATAAGCTAGAGTCATCAGAGGAAGGAGCCTCAGTTGAGGAAATGCCCCATTGAGATCCAGCTGTAAGGCATTTTCTCATTAAGTGATCAAAGGAGGAAGGCCCAGCCCATGGTGGGTGGTGATATCCCTGAGCTATTGGTCCTGGGTTCTATAAGAAGGTGGGTTGAGCAAGCCATGGGAAGCAAGTCAGTAAGCAGCTCCTCTCCTTGGCCTCTGTATTAGCTCCTGCCTCCAGGTTCCTGCCTTGTTTGAGGTCCTGTCCTTACTTCCTTCAGTGATGAACAGCAATGCTGAAGTACAAACCAAATAACGCCCCCCCAACTTGCCTTTTAGCCATAGTGTTTTGTCCCAGTAATAAAAACCCTAAGACAACTTGTGTTCCATTCTCCTCATCTTGCTCTTACATGAACTTTTCCCAAGAACAATCAAAATAAAAGTCATATCACAGAATCTTAAAGCTCCTTCAAATTTAAATATGCACATGGAAGAACAATAAACCCCACATAGCTTCCAACTGATCTTGAAAAGACTTCATAGTCACACATCACTGAGTGAGAAGGATATTGTGAGAAATATTCCATTAGGTGATTTTATTATTATGCAATGATCACAGAGTATACTTAGAGAAACTGAGATGGTATAAATAGACTGTCATATTTAAGATAAATGACGGACAGACTGCTAGATGAAAGGCAGTCAGATAGATGATAGACAGACAGACAACTATGCTATGTCATCTAACTTCTTGCTCCTAGAGCTGTCATGAACAAAACAACTTGAAATTGAATTAAACTCAAGAGACTCAGTAAATAAATAGTGATGAAGGCTCCTACTCACATAATATGGTACGTTGTTTTATAGAAGAAAATTAATAACTAGGAGGATTCTATAATACAAAATATAATATATGAAATGCATTAAATAATACCATGTGTAAGTTATAAGTATCCAGTACTAAGTTCTATATATAATTTCGTGTGCTATAATTATACATAGGCTGGTAGCAATGTATCAACAGCATCACCACAAACACATGAATACTAAGTTGCACTGTGATGTCACTAAACAATAAACATTTTTCTGCTCCAATATAATCTATGAGACCATTGCATATGTGGTCCCATGCCAAGCAAAACACTATTACACGACACACAACTGAAACACATTTGTATTACTACTGTCTCTCTGGAAGTGCAAAACAGCCTGGCTTTGGAGTCAGGAAACAGGCCTGGGCTCTGTCTCTTATCATTGGTTGACCTTGGCAAAGTTACTTAACTGTCTCCTTATCTCTAAGATGCTAAGAATAAAGCCTTCGTTCTTCTTAAGTTTTAAGTAAAAAACTACAATCACTTAAAGAATCACTCACTATACTTGGGACCTTTATACAAAGGATTGTTCACCAGAGTGATGGAGACTCCTGTCAGGAGGGATGGAGGCAAAACAGTTGATTTTAACAACAGAAACCATACTTGCCCATCAGGGAGCAAGCCAAGAGGAGGAGAGAGAGACCGGAAGTCCAGACCTGGCCTGTTCAGTGGGAAGAGGAATACCCTCCCAGCCCTGCGTGTACACACACACACACACACACACACACAAAAAAAAAAAAAAAAAAAAAAAAAACAGCATAACCCTGTACACCAGGGCCTCCAATTGGCCAAACAGCAGCCCACAGACTGGGAAAAGATATTCACCAACCCCATATCTGACAGAGGGCTGATCTCCAAAATATACAAAGAACTCAAGAAGCTAGTCCCCCAAACACCAAACAATCCAATTAAAAAGTGGGGTACAGAACTAAATAGACAATTCTCAATAGAGGAATCTAAAATGGCTGAAAGACACATGAGAAAGTGTTCAACATCCTTAGTCATCAGGGAAATGCAAATCAAAACAACTCTGAGATACCATCTTACTCCTGTCAGAATGGCTAAAATCAAAAATACCAATGACAGTTCATGCTGGAGAAGATGCAGAGAAAGAGGAACACTCCTCCACTGCTGGTGGGAGTGCCAACTTGGACAGCCACTTTGGAAATCAGTATGGCGACTCCTCAAGAAAATGGGAATGAGTCTACCACAATATCCAGCAATTCCACTCCTAGGCATATACCCCAAAGAAGCACATTCATATTAACAAGGACATATATTTAACCATGTTCATAGCAGCATTATTTGTAATAGCCAGAAACTGGAAGCAGCCTAGATGCCCCTCAATGAAGAATGGATAGAGAAATTGTGGTACATTTACACAATGGAGTACTACTCAGCAGAAAAAAACAATGGAATCTTGAAATTTGCAGGAAAATGGATGGAACTCGAAGAAACCATTCTGAGCGAGGTAACCCAATCACAAAAAGACAAACATGATATGTACTCACTCATATGTGGACCTGCTTTATGATACATAGTAGTGACCATGCTTTATCAGAGCTGTTTTTAATGATGTTGCTCAGAATGGTTTCCTCCCAGATGATGACTGAGAAGCTAATTAAAAAAAAATGGTGCCAAGTACCATAAGAGTAACAGAACTGCTCTGTTTTCTGGGATTTTGTTTTTTACTTTTTTGTTGTTGTTTGTTTTATTTGTTTTGTATTTGGTTTTTTGTTTTTATTTAAATGGAGTTTGCTGGATGTCTATACAATTTTGTTCAAATGACTGCAGAACCTGGAAAAGCTGTTGCTGCTATTGATGCATAACATATTGCCATTATTGCTCTTTTTATATAAATATATATATATGCTAATTAAAACTCAAATATGTGATGAATACAAGGTGTTTCAGTGAGTGCTCACCTGTGCATGCATATTTGATTTCATCTTTAGTAAGTAGTAAAGTTATATGCTTGCCCCCCCCAAAAAAATAAGTGACACACTGGAAGACAAATGTCACACAATTTCAATTTTATGTGTAACCTAGAAATGATGAACTTATGGGAACAGAGAGCAGAATTGTGGCTATTAGGCTTCAATGTGGGTCTTTTAACAATGGGGAAATGATTGGTTTAAGGATATAAAACTGCAGTTGGACAAGAGGCATGGACTCTGTGAAGTCTTGAGGTCTACTGAGAGCATGATAAATATGGTTGATAACAATATGCTATATTTTAAAAGTTGTGAGATAGTATACTTTAAGTGTTCTCAAAACAAAAATAATGAATATTTGTGATATAACATGTTAATTGGTTTAATTTAGCCATGCCATTGTGAACATACTGTATTGTATATCATAATTGTGCATGACTTTATTTATGAGCTAAATAAATGAATAAAAAAAGAAAAAATGACACATTTGCACATTGACATTGCCTACAACATATAAATTTAATATTTTACTCTCACCTTCACTCAGTTCAAATATATTTTAAAAAATTTCAAAAAAAAAAAAAACATGTCTGACAAAATGTAGGTCTTGTCTTCAGCGGTAAAGGCAATTGACAAGAAAACTCTTCTCCCCGTGGGGTGAATTCAAGCTTTACAGAATACTGAGAGGCCCTGAACCATGATATTTTTATGAATATCAGTTTCCTCTAATAAGTAGGGCACAGCCACTCCACATTTCAAGTTGCCAGGATGGTGGCTGGCACTCCCTCTCATCTGAGGATGGCTTGTGCTCTGTTAGTCTGGCTTCAGGAAAGGCTTAGGCATTCCTTCTCCCAGGCTCCAAACATAATGCTTCTTTTTTGTTGTTGTTGTATGTGGTTTTATGATAGAATTTTCATTGTCACATCTGTTTAGGGAAAGAATGGCTAAATAAAGTGTAAATGCTCTCAATATCATCACCAACATGCAATTCAAGGGACATAAATTGGTTCAAAGGAAATCAGAGGAGATGAACACTGTCATAAGGGAACCATTCATCTCAGGATTTTAAAAAAGTTATTTATAATAAGATGGGGCTCTCTTTGATTCAATCAACACACCTAGAGGGTAGTTACCAGGGGGGTTTATGGGACTATAAGTCTCTGTTTTTGTAGAGTTTGTGTTCTAATGAGGGATTCTGAGACATGGCCAGTGTAATAGGGATCAGGATACACTGTACCATAATATTTTAAGTTGGAAATTAAGAAACCTTCAGATCTGGTGAGATGACTTAGTAGAGACACTTGCCATCAAGCCTGAGAACCTTAGTTAAATTCCTAGAACCTACACGGTGCATGGTAAGAACCAACTCCCACAAGCTGTCTTCTGACCTTCACTGCTATACTGAGACATGAGTGAGCACATAGGTGCATATGCTCACACACACAAATACATACATGCATGCATACATGCATAAGAAAAGGATATCTGTTATGAGATAGTGTCTCCTAGAAACATCAAGGAAGCTACTACACACCCACAAAGACTCTCCAACATGGCTGCCTAGACAAGACCTGAACAAGGACAACATCAAAAGAAATGCTAACATGGAGAAATCTCACAGGCCCCAACCCTAGAAAAGAACCATAAGCAACTAAGGAATCATGAGAGTAGGAGAAAATTGTCTTCCCCAGGGAAGTGACCCCCAAATGGCTATCCAATGCTAAGTTGTCAGTCCTGAAATCGCTACATTCAAGTTAACACTGTATGGACAAATCATATTGTAATTACAACAATTTAAAAAAGAGGTTAACGGTCATGAATTTGAGAGAGAGCAGCAGCTACTGCTGCTGCTGCTGCTGCTGCTGCTGCTGCTGCTGCTGCTGCTGCTGCTGGTGGTTACCAGGAGGGGTTGGAGGAGGGAATGAGGAAATGATGTAATATTTTAATTCCAAAAACTTTAAATGAAATAACCAAAACTTCAGAATTTGCATGGTCCCTGCCCTTCTTTCCCTGGAGCAGATCAGCTGACACGGGAGGGATTTCCTGGTCTTCCTGTAAAGGAGGTGACAAAAACCTCTGGAAGAGGTGACCTTCTTTTTGCTGTTGTTGTTGTTTTTGTTTTTCCTTCTTATGCCCCAAGAAAGGGAGATCTGTACCTCCAAAGACAAAGAGACTTGAATAACTGAGACACATAGATCTTGTAAACTCCCTTCGTTTATCACCAATAGACCATATATCCTGTCCTCTTACATATCTCCATGACTCTCTACTCCGCCAGAATCAGGCCTACCATAAGAAATATCTAGGTTTAACCCAGATTCTTTGAGCCCATTAACTTAGGAAAGGCCCTATGTCGTAATAAACTTCTAGCAAGTATGCTTCTTGTCCTTTTGTTAATCTGTCTTTTATTACAGGGGCCTCAGCCAGGAGTCTTACACAGAGGGAAGGAAATATATTTTCATTCTCTACAAAACAAGGAGTTTGAAATGTAGATCAGATCAGTGGAACAGCAGTTGCTTTGTGCATGCAATGCCCTGAGATAAATCTCCCCCACTGAAAAGAAAAGCAGCATCACTGTAGTGTGTTCAAAGGTCACAGCAGCAAGATTCTTGAGGACACTCCCAAGTGTGTTTTATTCCAATAACTACTCTAGGGGAGTCTGAAAAGTGTGGGTGTTGACTGGTGCATGCTCTGGACTGGTGACTTCCCATCACAGTTGAGACAGGGTCCCCAGAAGGTGATGGTGAGCTGGTGATGCTCTTGAGTGATAACCACAGGTTCAGTTCACACCCACTGAGGAACCCAAAAGGCCTCAGGCAACTGCTGCCCAACACAGGCTCCATTCAATGACTTCACAAGATAATCCTTCTCCCTTGCTAGGTGCTGCTGTTATTGTTGCTTTGAAATATCAAATGGATGTACAAATACAGGTGCACAAAATATAAATGGAATCTTCTAGTGAAATCTGTGCTTGAGCAAGCTCTTCCACTGAATGCATTCACTTAGGTTACTGCGCCCCTCCCCAATTTGCTAATATGTAGGAGTCCGGGAAAGGAGACATGACCTGTAAAGGGATATGAAAATGTGTGCTGTGAATTAGACCTTAACAATAAAAAGGCTGTGCCCTTAAAAGTAGTGAAACTTTCGTTCCGATTTCCTCCTTCTTGAGCTGTGAATGCCCAGTGTGATTCATCAGGGCTTCAGTTCTGCTTGGGCTGTAGACATGCTGAGAAATTACCCAGTCATCTCAGAGGAAGACAAGCTTATCCTTTCTCTGAATTTTCAGAAATCCAATACGTGTCTCCACTAAGACAAGACAACTGTAATATCTTGTCATGGTGGCCCCATGTCAGGAGATTCCAGCCCAGAGCTCAGGATCAATACACACTATGCCAATGACCTTGTCTAAGAATTGATCCTAGCCTTGTCTCTTGTGGAGCCTTGGGGAGCATCACAGAGTCACATAAAGCAGAGCCACACATACACATTGCAAAGCTTCCAGGCGTGAACAAAAAAAAAGAAAAAAAAAGGAATTTCCTTCTAATGGAACAAACAATAAGGACTCTGAAAGCATCATGTAAACTGTAAAGAAAACACAGGCCAATGGCAGTTGCCAGTCATCATTTTGTTATTAGCACCCATTTAAGTCTTTGATTGGGTCTAGAGAGATGGCTCTGTGGTTGAGAGTACTTGTTGCCTTTGTAGAGGACCGGAGATGGGTTCACATGATAGCTCACAACCATTCACAACTCCAGTTTCAATGGATTTGATGAGCTCTTCTGACCTCTACGGTCGCCAGGCATGCACATGGTGCAAGACATACATGTAGTCAAAACACTCATAGCCACAAAATAAAATGACTATAACTAGGAGTCCTTGATTGGCCTGACACGGTGGTGTCCTCCTCTGATCCAGCATGAGGAGGCAGAGGCAAGAGGGCACTAGAAGGTCAAGGTTGGCCTGGGTAACATAGGAAGGACCAGGATAGCTTGGGCAATGTAGAGAGAGACCCTTTGTCAAAGAGCTGAAACAAACATCTGATTGTTGCAATTGATTATCATCAGCAGACATATACACAGGGAAGAGTTCAGTATAGAATTCAAGGCTGAGTTCATTTTAGGACTAGAGCTATCTTTTTAAAACTGCTGTGCATAGGGACTGGAGGGATGGCTCAGAAGTTAGGAGCACTTGCTGCTTTTGATGGGAATGTGGATTTGATCCCCAGCACACACACAGTTCACAACCATCTGTAACTGCAGTTCCAAGGGACCGACACCAGTGCTCTCAAGACTCCCTTGGGTACCAGTCATGCATGTGGTGCACATACGTACATGCATGCAAAACATTCCAACACATAAAATAAACAAGTCTAATATTAGCTAAGCATGGTGGTGCATACTCATAATCCCAATACTTGGGAGGCAGAGGTAGAGGATCGTTGCAAGTTTGAGGCCAGCCTGGTCTATGCTGTAAGTTTCAGGCCAGTCAGAACTACATAGAAAGATTCCAACACAAAACAATAACAGTAACAATCAATAAAAAGTTCTCTCTCCCCCCTCTCTTACTTCCCTTCCCTTACTCCCTTCCTTTCCTCCAATAAAACTTCCCACTTAAGCTAAAAAAAAAAAAAGATCAAGGACAGGTAAAGAAATTGTCAATTAGGGAGAGGGTAGGAGGGTAGGGACTCTGGATTCCAAAGGATGGGATGTCTTGAATATAAAGCTTCAATGTGTAACAAGAAATTATAAACAACCCTTATTGATGCAAAGATGGTTCAACACAAATCAATAAATGTAATCTAGCATATATGCAGACTCAAAGACAGAAATCACATGATCACCTCAATAGACAGAAAAGACCTATGGCAAATCTCAGCATCCCTTCATGATAACAGCTCCAAGGAAACAAAGACCAGCATGAACACACCTTAACACACAATCCAGGCTACACCTAACAAACCCAAAAGACAATAGGGTGCCAGATGGGGTAAAATTTGTCATCTCTCCTCTATTATTCAAAATGCCACCTGAAGGCTTAGAGCAATGAGGCAAGAAAAAGAAATAGGGAAGAAGTCAAATTATACATATTTATAGATGATATGATGCTATACTTAAAAGACCCTAAAGCCTCCACTAGAAATTTGTTTGTTGTGATAAACAAGATACAAAACCAGCATATAAAATCAATATTTTTTCTATATTCAACAAAAACATATTGAGAAAGAAATCAAGGAAATAATCCCATTGACTAATAAAGTGACTAGGAAAAATCTTAACCATGAAGATAAAAAGCCAACAGTGAATATTCTAGAACACTGAAGAATGACAGTGAAGACTCTAGAAGATGGACAGACCTCCTGTGCTTGTGGATTGGCAAAAGTAACAATCTAAAAATGGATTTTAGATGTACCAGGCTTTTTCTTTTGGGTCACCAACCAGCTCCCAAATCATGACACAGAGACTTAATGATTAATTTTGAATGCTCAGCCTAGCTTAAGCATGTTTCTGGCCAGCTCTTTTAACTTAAATTAACCTGTTTCTCTTTATCTGCCTTTTGCCTTGGAGCTTATTACCTTTCTTACTTCTGTATGTCTTATTTTTCACTGCTTCTCTGTGTCTGGCTGCCTGGTGTCTGCTGGTTTCTTGGCCTGGATATGTCTCTAGTTCTGTCCTCCTCCTCCTCTCCTTCTTCCCGTCTCTCTCAAGCCTAGATTTCTCCTCCTATTTATTCTTTCTGTCTGTCCCTTTTCTACGTGATAGGGAATAAACACAAAGACATAGATCCACAGAATAAGTATCCAGAAATAAGCCCACATAGCTATAGCATCTGATTATTTTTAAAAAGCTATTACAATATACATTGGAGAAAAGACAGCATCTTTAGCCAATGTTAGGAAAATAGGATATTCTTATGTAGAAGAATGAAACTACATCCCTGTCTTGCACAAAAATCCATTCAAGGTAGCTAACAGCCTTAATAGAAGAGACAAAACTGTGAACCATTAGATGGAAACACTGTAAGATGTAGGCATAAGAAAGGACTGTTTAGGAAGGACTTAGGTTACGGAGCAATACTAAGAATTAACACGTGGAACTAAAAGTGTCACTTCAGCAATGAAAACATAGCCTGCAGGATGGGAGAAAATCATTGCCATCTCTAATCTGGGCCACACTTTCTGCTGGAAGCCTGTATATTGACAAGCAAGAAGGGAGCTTTTGTTCTTTGTCTTCTTACTTTCTCCTCACATTTTAGAACTAGCAAGTTCATCCCTTCCTTGGCATTAGAGCCTACTTCTTTAGGATTCTAGCATAAATTGAAGACTAACTGAGACATCCAGCCTCATGGACTAAGAAATGACTGGAATCTTGGACTTTCCATTCATAGCCAGCCATTTACTGAACCACAGCCTGGAAGTCATTGTAATAAATCCCATATGTAGAGATAGATAGATAGATAGATAGATAGATAGATAGATAGATAGATAGATAGACAGATAGACAGACATAGATAGGTACATAGATGTAGACATATGAAATAGAGAGGGAGAAGATGCATTTTAGAAGTTCTGTTATTTAGAGTACCCTAATACAAGAGGGAACGGGGAGGAGGGAGGAGGAGAGAGGAAGAGCAGAAAGGAAAACTATAGCAAGCTAAGATGAATACTTTGGGAAGGGAGGTGGTCAACAGCTTCACAAGGGTAGAGCTTTGGGGCATATAAAGGTACTGTGCTCCCAAATACCTGCAGCTTCTACACCTGTAACGAATTCACCCATCAATAACGTGTCTTCCCATTGCAGCCTTCTCTAGGAGCCTATCAGTTTCTGGATCCCATCATTTCCCAAGACCTGGACTTAGTTCACTCAGCTCACTGGTTTCTCCAGAAATAATTGAGATCCCTGGAGGTTCTCACGATTATTCAGCACTGAGGAAGGGGATGGTAAGGCAGATTTGAGGAGATTTTCTCTTCCTCCCATCTTGATGGTACTTCCCATGCTGGGGAGCTGTCAGATGCTATCAAATGAGCCATAGAAACTAATATGGCTTTAATGAAATGAGGGCCTTGGACTGACAGTACTTTATTTTAAGGACTCTCTAAGCTGAGGAAGCATAATTTATTCATATCCTGATACTCCCCAGGAAGAGAAAGCAGATGGTTTATCTGCTTCCAAGTTGGAAGTTGAAGGACTAAGATCAATAGATATGATCCCGTGGTGATCGCCACTGCCTGGCTGGGCTCCCGTCCCCCTCCTCCTACTGCAAAGAGCAAAAGTGCTAGAGGCTCATGTTCCTTTACAAATGACAATGGAGTAACAGAAAGATGTACACTTCTGGGATTCATCCTCTAATCAACGGAGGGAGACACACAATGAGAACCTCTTGTTAAGGAGCTAGACAGATGTTAGAGGCTTGGAGGCCACTGGGGTTGGACCCCTCCCTCACCAGCTTTGCACCCCACCTCCTATTTCCTTGGAAACTCTAAAAAAGGAAGTACCTCCTTAGTATTTAAATGACAAGTTGGAGGAATCTGGGCTTATTGTGAGGCCCTTTAAGGCAAAGCTATTCTTCCTGCTAAGAACAAATCTAAGGCCTATCTCCGGCCCTGGGTGAAGGCCTGACATTCCAAGATACTTCAAACATTTCACACTATCCTTTCTCTCCTTTTAAGAATGATGAAAAAAAAAAGGACATGACTGTCCCTAGGTATGGTGGGGGAGAAGGTTTATTGTAGATATAAGGGAAAGGACAGCCAGAGGCATCTGGAAAGATCCAGACTGGACCAGGCCAGAAGACTGAACTGGGCCATGAGAGGTGGGGTGGGGGAGTGAGAGAGAATACCAAATGAGAGAGGAGACAACGCAGGAGAGGGAACCGGGAGCCAAGAAGCTAGGTGAGAGCCAGGAGACCAAAAGACTTCTTAACCAAAATGGCTGATGTTGTATAGGGGTCAGAGGCTGGGAGAAGAGAAGGCCAGTCCCTGGGAGGGAGAGGTTTCAGTCCAGGGGAAGGGGCAGGAGAGGCGAGAAAGGCTAGGAGAAGCCACACCTACTGAGTGAGACTTGTCCCATGTTTCTTTGGGACCAGATTCAGTTGTACCTGTCAATCATCCAGGCAGGATTCCAGCTCTCCCCATTGCCATCCCCTAAATCTGGTTCTCCTTTAGATGAGATAGAAGGGAGGACTAATTACCCCCTTAATAAAATAGTGTGCTTTTTCTTCCCAGAAGCTTTCCCTCAATGCAGATGCTTGCAGACATTTGTAGAACTTCCACCAGGCAGTCTTGAAGAGCGCCCTCATTTTCTGAATTCTCACTAAGACAATTTTCCTTTTCCTTTCAGTTACTGATTACAGCCTGGACATGCTTTCCTAGAGACTCTGGTTTTTCCTATTGTTCTCTCATGTGTTTCCCTCACCACCACCACAGCCTCCGTACATTTCACCCGGATGGCTGCTTGCTTGCGCCACTGCACACACCATTGCTTTCTTCTCCATCTCCCTCCTCCTAACAGCTGCCAGGATTTACACTTTTCCTGCCCTGTTGTTTTTGTCTGTCTTCTGGTTTCTTTGAGTTGATTTTAAAACACTTTTATGGAGGAGACCAATAATCCATGAAGGGATCTCATAGTTCTTTGGTAACTGATGATCCCCAATGTGGTGCTGCCCAAATTGCCACAGTAACATTTTTATATTCTGTGAGTTCCTGTCCCTGTTTATAGTAGAGGTAGACTACTTACAGTCACAAGAAGAGCAGACAAGAATTCCTAGAAAGAAAACGTCAGCCTAGGTTGCTTGTGCTGGCTAGTTTTGTGTTGACTTGATGGAGGTTAGAGTCATCTGGAAGAGGGAGCCTCAATTTCAAAAATGCCCCCACTAGGTTGGTTTCTGGGCATTTTCTTAATTGATGATTCATGTATGAGGGCCCAGTTCACTGTGAGTGCTTCTGCCCCTCGACTTGCTACCAGAAAGCAAGATGAGCAAGCCATGCGAATCAAACCAGTTAGCAGCATTGCCCCATGGCTTCTGCTTCAGTTCCTGCCTCCAGTTCTTGTCCTGACCTCTCCACTTGATGATGGACTGTGACCTCAGTATGTCAGCTGAAATAAACCCTTTCTTCCCGAGTCGCTTTCGGTCAGATTCTATCACAGCAATAGAAACCCTAAGAAAGATACTGGTCAACTGAAGAAAACTTCAATGACTATAGAGATCATTACTGATCCAATAACCTAATTATAATTTCTTTGGGGTCATTTTTAGCTCCTAAAGATCCACTCCTTGTCCCTCTGTGGATCAGACTTAACATCCTGATAAACAGATAAAAACCTTTGGAATATACTAGCTTAATAAAACTGTTTCCTCCACCATTGAAACCATTCAAAGCACTATCAGAAAGCATCAGAGGCCTCTGCTGGGATTCCTCTGCTGGACGTAACTGCCCACTTAACGTTTCCACCAATGTATTTTTAAAAACGCTTTGATTCACAGCTTTCTTTGTTCTGTTACTATAAAAGCTCCATGAAAATGCTTCCACTTTGGAACATGGGGCCCAAGGAAACCTAGTTCCCTGTTCCTAGAACATGGTACTCAAATTTTGCTCCAGAATAAACTTTCTCATTCCCTTTGAAGTGAGAGCTGTGATTTTTTTTATATCGTACTTTTGAATTCAGCTGTAGTAAACAGAACAGCATACATAGCAAAGAACTGAGTGTGTCCAGGTGGCGGGGCAGAGAGCTATAAAGGTTTGTTAAAAGGACATGCACTTAGGAGGCGGGGAAGCTTGAATTTGAGACTAGCCTGGAATATACAACAAGGCACTGGTTCAAAAATAAAAGGTCTAAGAAGACCCAAATATTATAAGTTTATATGTTGGAAATATCTGCAAGATGGACACAAGACATTTATTTCAGAGCCTTGTTTGCCATGTTTTGCTGTTCAGGTCACATGTTTCCTGTGGTCATTTGAAAGAAAATAGCACCAAAGGGAAGTGGTACTATTGGGAGGCATAGCCTTATTGGAGTCGGTGTGGTCTTGTTGGAGCAAGTGTGTCACAGTGGGAGTGGGATTTGAGAACTCTTTTCTCAAGTGTCAGTCAGTGTGACAGTCAGTTGACTTCCCCTGAATCAAGGTGTAGGACTCTCAGCTCCAGCACCACATCTGCCTGCAGGCCGCCATGCTCCCCATCCTCACCATGCTCCCCATCCTCCTCACCATGCTCCCCATCCTCCTCACCATGCTCCCCATCCTCCTCACCATGCTCCCCATCCTCACCATGCTCCCCATCCTCACATGCTCCCCATCCTCCTCACCATGCTCCTCATCCTCACCATGCTCCCCATCCTCCTCACCATGCTCCCCATCCTCACATGCTCCCCCTCCTCCTCACCATGCTCCTCATCCTGATGATAATGGACCTGAACCTCTGAAACTAAGCCAGCCACCGCAATTAATGTTATTTATAAGAGTTTCCATGGTCATGGTGTCTCATCACAGAAAAAAAAAAAAAAAAAAAAAAAAAAAAAAAAAAAAAAAAAAAAAAAAACCTAACTAAGACACTTCCTGAGGCTGTAGTGTTAGGGGAAATGGCAGGAGAGTTTTAGAGTAAATTGGTAGAGTTACTTCTTACAATTTCTTGCAAGATTATAACAGAAAAAAAAATGAACATGGGTCAGAGAAGATCTATTAAGAGGAAGAGAGGGAGGAAGGAAGGAAGGAAGGAAGGATTTACTTGAAATATTCTGTAGTTGAGAAAAACGTTTTTTTCTAGGCAGCTTACCTTCCAAGGGACACTAGTCCATAAAGCTCCCCCATTTTGTAAAACTTTCATGCAAGTATTTTTAAAGTATTTTAATCTCCTCCACCTGATAAAATTTATTTTTAAACAAAGCCTATGTATGCTGCATTCTGAGAACTTCATAGACTGCCTGGAATACATAGCCCTTCCCTCTCTCCTTTTTTTTTTATTTTTTTATTTTTTTTGTCTTTTGAGACAGGGTTTCTCTGTGTAGCTTTGGAAGATGTCCTGGAACTCACTCTCTGTAGACCAGGCTGGCCTCAAACTCACAGAGATCCTCCTGCCTCTGCCTCTCAAGTTCTGGGATTAAAGGCATGCACCAGCAACGCCCGGCTTTCTTCATTTTCTTTATGGTAATTGTTTTAGAACTAGCCAATAATGAAAGACCTGGAGGGCAGACCCTCACCAACAGGGAAAAGACACAGTTGTCCCCTGTATTAAAGTAAAGCCAAGAGAACTTCCTGTACCACCTACTTCCTAGCCCACTTTGTATTCTGATGCTTCCTTTTGCATTTGCTTTGCTGAGCTACTTTTTCTCTGTCCATATGACACCAAGATTACTTTGGTTCTAGCACACTCATAACTCAAATCTGAGGTGACTCAAAGTTCTAGAGGCTTGATAGACTCTTAAGAAGAGAAGTGTAGACTTAACAAGAGACAAGCCTGCCTCCAATAGAGCCCACACCCCTTACACGCTCCTCTGCTCAGCATTCGTCCTCAGCAAAGCAGGCTAGCCTGAGGGAAAAGGTCCACTGTGATAGCGTCTCTCCACACTCAGGTCATCACCATTTAAACTGTTGCCAGGCATGGTGGTACACATGCCTTTAATCTGAGCACTTGGAAAGCAAAGATAAGTGGATCCCCGTGAGTTTGATGTCAGCCTGGTCTACATAGTGAGTTTGTGGAAAGCCGGGGATACATAATGAGACCCTAGGGATTTAGCTCAGATGGTAGGGTGCTCGTCTAACATACAAGAGCCTTTGTTTGGATCCCTAGCATTGCATCAAACTGGATGTAATAGCTCATGCTTGTAATTCCAATACAGGGGAGGCAGAGACAGGAGAGGCAGAAGTTTAAAGTTATCCTCAGCTATGTCCTGAATTCAAAGCCTGTCTATACGCACTCACGCACGCACTCGTGCACGCACATGCGCGCATACATGCATACACACACACCTACCTGTGTACTAGCTAGCTGTGGTGGTCACACAAAAACAACCAACAACTGGGATGCTAAGGTATCACTATAGGTTCAAGGTCTGTCCAGGCTACAGAGTAAGGTCAAGCCCAATCTGCACAACTAAGCTAAACTCTGTCTCACTATAGGTATTGGGGCTACAGCTACTGGTGCAGTGCTCGCCTAGCATGTCCAAGATCCTAGACCTGAGAAACCTGCCTGACTATTTTGATGGCAGCAGCCACTATACTGTATTGTTAAAAGTAAGTTTCGGTTTCTGTTTCCTGGAACTGGATCTGTCCCAGCCCTGGACCTCGACTTGATTTTGAGAACACCCAAATATTCCCTAGCCCTCCAAGTCACATGGCTACCACATGGTGACTACTATTGGTTGTTTTGTTTGGGTTGTTTCCTTCCTCCCTCCCTCCCTTCCTTCCTTCCTTCCTTCCTTCCTTCCTTCCTTCCTTCCTTCCTTCCTTTCTTCCTTTCCTTTCTTTTTTTAGATTTTTTTGAACTTCCTTACTGCTCTATTATCTTCTATAAACCTGCTTTGTAACTCCTCATAATTTTATTCTGTAAAAGGGCCCTAAAAAATGGACTCAGGGCTGTTCTCTTTAACCCAACTTAGACAACAGTCACTGGCTACCTCTCAAGTGCACCCCAATAAAAAAAAGTCAAGCTTGCTTCAAATTTGGCTCAGCATACTGGTAGTGGTCTTGTTCTCACCTGGTATGATTAATAGGCTTCAGTGCCAGGGTGGGCAGGGTGAATCTGTGAGGAGTCTGGTTTATTCTGCTGTGAAGCTGAAACCACATTCTTCCTGCAAATACTCTGGTCAATAGTGAATTCAGCAAGGGTCGGGCTACATCCGTGCAAGGGAGAGCTCTGCTAATGAGCCACCCTTGGTCTGAAGGTGTGCAGGAGTTAGTAAACACAGCAGGCCAGTAGCAGTGTGAGGCTTGCCATTCCCACCCACCCCCTCCTTGCTTGTTCCTCTTCCCAGACATGAGAGCTGCACCACGACCTGAGGACCTCCCCTTGCACTGCTTTCTCCCCCTTTTATGCTCTGCTCTAGTGTGGCGTTTGAATGGTCCTGAAAGCCACATGCAGCAGAGATTTGTTCCCCAGCATGTGGTATCTATGAGAGGCGAAAGACTTTTTAGAAGTGGGGTCACGTTGAGGGAAATTAGATCAATTGGAGGTGGGCTCTTGAAGGAAAGTGGGTGGAAATCTCTGAAACCATGGACCAAAGTAAAGCTGTAATAGTTACATCTCTGAAACACCATGGCCAAGGTAACTTAGCCAAGAGTTTATTTGGGATTACGGCTCCATGGGGATGAGTCCATGATGGCAGAGAAGCCTGGCGCCTGGAGCGGGAACCACAAGCACAAAACGCAGAAAGTGAACTAGAAATGGCTGGAGTCTTTAAAGTCTCAAAGCCCACCTCCAATGACATACTTCCTCCAAGAAGGCAACACCTCTTAAACCCCTCAAACAGTACCATCAGCTGGGACCAAGTGTTTAAATTCCCAAGAGTGTGAGGACACCTCACTCAAATGTCACAAAAACTTGCCACCTTTTAAACTGTTCATCTCCGAGAATCTGTTAGAGTCACATGAAGACGACTAACAGGCTATCCATCCCACCATGCCTCCCAAATCTCACAGCATTCTGCTTTGCAAAGGACCAAACTTAATAAGTACAGGAGCTGATTAGAAGCCAACATATAGAAAGGTCACTAAGACTTTGAGTCAACAGCATTATCAGAGCAAACCTAAGACAGGAAAACAAGCTCAGATTAGTAAAGCCTATTTTACTTGTAAGACAGCATCAAGGTCCCCCAAACTTAATGAAAAATGAAGAGACCAGGAAAGGCTTTGCAACTTCTAGGGGCAGACGTTTCCTTAATGTGTCAGGTGTGCCATGGGGACAATGAGCAGAGAACATTTCTCTGAAGAACAGACTCCTAAATGCCATGCAGGATAAGCAAGGAGTTATTTCCCCCCACCCCCCATCCCCCCCCTTCAGATCAATAGGACTAAGTTTATGCTAATAATCCGTGACTCTCATTTACTTCTCCAAGAGTGAGTCTTATGAAGCTACCCTTCTGCTTCATTTGCAGCTGGAAGCCTGTTTTTAGTTATAGACTTATGCACTGTTAGAGCCCAGAGTCAGAGGATGAAAAATTACTCCTAGGTGCAGGCAACAGTGACTGGATGACCCTGTGCAGTCACTCTTCTCTCAAACAATGGAAGATCATCCTACCACAGGCTGTGGGGAGGAGTGATGTCTTCAGCTGAGGGGAAACCAAGGGGATGAGTTCCAGGGAGTCCTCTGGCAAGTCAGCCCCAGCCATGCCCAGCATTGTCTTAGTTTGTATTTGTTCTACAGGGGATCATGAAACCAATGCCCAGAGTTGCTCTGTCAGCCTTTGGAGACAGGGGAGAGGGGAACAAGAGTGGGGGTGGGGTGAGGTGGGGTGGGGGTGGGCTGGCAAGGCATCTAGGAAGGTGCTTGGTCTTCTGGAAATGGGGAGAGCTGCACAGGGAGAGCTCTCCTGGGCCTCACCAGGACACCTTGAGCCATCTGCTCACAAGCACTTGCTGGGTAAACAGCTTGGGGCTTTAGTCATTGCTAAGTGGATTTTCAGTTGCCTGGGACATCTTGGTTCTGTGATCTGATGGCCACTTCTCTGAAAGGGGACTCAGCATCTGCAGCTACCTGGATTTCTATAGACAGCTACTCGATTTTTATATTTAAATATTTCTTCATGTGAAATGGGAGTAAATTAAAATCTAATATTGAGAACTTTTGTTTCTGTGAAACTGAATGTTCCCTACTTAAGGAATTCCCAGCCTGTGCAGTCCCTTGCTGTCAAGTCCCAAGTCACTGGTTCCGTTGGAAATGCAGGCATACTGTCCACGTGAGATCCAAAAGAGTGTGCTTACACCTCATAAGTGATGCAAGTAACAAGAGCTCTGGCAGTGAGAACGGACTGCCGCCTACACATCTGCCCTACAAGAAGGGCAGAAGGGTGACAAAGCTCTACATACAGATGAAGGACTGGTCTGACACCTTTGTGTCAAGCAGCTCCAGGGACTGGGGAGAACCATCTGGAACAATAAATTTCTAATACCAAAGACTATTTTAACATCATCCAATCTAACATCCTCACTGCCCAGACAGTAAGCTGAGGTCCAGAGCTGTGGGTGAACTGTGAAATTAAGGTTGCTGTTGCCATGACAGAGCAGAGGTGGGACACTGAACCCAAGTCTCCTATGGTCAGTCAGTTCTCTGACCTACTGAACCCTTTCCACGTGAGGAAGAACAGTCATAGTCTTGTCTTTCACATTGCTCCTTCCAAAGCATTTAATACAGACCCATCATAACCAGACCCAATAGAAGTGCCATGAGCTTCTGAGGAATGAATGAATGCTGTGAGCTTCTGAGGAGTGAATGAATGATGTGGTGTAACAGTAAAAGCATTGCTTGGTCACTGACAAAGTCAGACTTAAAAATGCAGACTTGTTCAAAGATTTGATTTTTTTTTTCAAATCTTAAATTAGTCCACTAAAATGGAGTTCCGTGTTGACACACTAGCGGCCTTGGACTTTATAGGCCCTTAATTACCATTTGATGAGTTGAGCTGAATGGATCATCTTTGTGGGGTCAGAAGCATCATAGCCATAGATTTAGAGAAATGTCTTTGCAATTACATTAGCAGCAGCAGCAGCACTGGGAATTATGTTTCCTACAAATACCATTGGCATGAAGAGATGAGATTGCTAAGTTTCTCAGAAATGCATATAAAATGCTTTAAAATAATTTGCATAACTTAACCAGTGAATCAACTCAATATACTTTATTGAGCATCCCTTTATTATTATCCCTTTTTGATACATAATCAAGCTCAGTTGGGGGCTCAACGGTAAATGGATAGAATATCTTTCTGTTCTCAGGATTGATTGCTCTCTAGAAATATGGACGTATGTCTATATCAAATAAATAAGGACTCCATAATGTACATACATTGCATGAACTCACATGAGAGACAAGTACCTTCAGCTCAGTGGCTCCTCATTCATCTACCCTGAGCCAGTAGTGCTGCTGGCTATGGTCACACATTCAGCCTATCTTGACTTGATAGATGTTTGTCATTTTCCTAGTGCTGTGACAGGGTACCTGAGAAAGTCACCATCAAGAAGAAAAGGCTTATTTTGGCTCTTGGAGTCAGTCTGTAGCTGCTCAATTCCATTGCTATGGGTCTGAAGCAGGGCAGACCATCAGGGCAGCCGATGCATGGTGGAGCTTCGGAGCTCTCCACAGTCTAGGAAACAGAGACAGGAGACAAAGGGTCCTTGAAAGCCACGAACCTCAGTGTCCAGTGCCTTCAACTACCTCATAGCCTGTTTCTACTCTAGTGCCCTGGTGATCCAATCACCTTTCAATAGCACCACGAGGTGGGGACCAAGGCTGAAAGGTATAAACCTCTGGAGATGCTCTATAAGCAAACCACAATAGAAGTTCTTTGCAAGCACAAAAAAGAACCTGTGCTATCTTGGGGTTTGGGTGTGGATAGTAGACGGGAAGTGCAAAGTATGTGAGGAAAGGCTTCCCAGAGAAAGTGGTCCTTGAGGTGATGAGAAGGGAGAATAAGAAGCAAGCAGCTGAAGGAAGAAGTCGGAGTTATGGAACTCAGACGGGGCAGCAGAAGACAAGCGTTACAGCTGAGAAAGGAAAACAGCGGGAACAAGGAGCCTGAAGCAAGGCAAGCTGGAGAGCAGAACAGTGCAGGTCCTCAGCAGCCCAGCTCACGATGCTGGTCTTTATTAGGCAAGGCGGAGCCACTGAAGAAGGTCAGTTGAATGATTTCTTTGGCGAGTAGTTTAAAACACTTATTCACGATTCAGGATGGAGATTATTTATTTAACTACGTCAGCAAGTTAAGAATAGAATGAGATACTGCTGATAGAGTCTGAACATTGTTCTCAGAAGAATTCTGTCTCCAGCCCTGATGGTTGTGGAAAATTCCACACACACATACACACACACACACACACACACACACACACACACACACACACACACCCTTCCCTGTCCACCACCGGGCAGGCACCTGGGTACCCATGGGATGGGGATCTGGATGTTTATTGGGGCAGGAGAAGTCCAAGGCTGCATTTGTGTCATGATAGATTTAATATATGCCTGCTCACGGCATCAATGCTTTATCTGAGGAATAAATGGAAAATTATTCCAGGCTGAGAGGCTAAAGAGACCAGTTTATGGAAAAGAGAGCCTCCTTATGCACACATTCTGTAAACTACAGATCAAAAGCCAGAAGAGCTACGCCAACCATGAATAATGAAATCACACAGCCAAAGGTCTGCATGGAGGCAGATTTCCTGATGATTTCTTTTTGAGGGAAAAAAAAAATCAAGGCTTGTGCCTCTGCCTGAACGCTTTGAAGATAAGTGCTCTGAAGGCAGAACAAGATAGCTATCTCGTTCAGTAGAGATAGGTGCGCTCTGGAAATTGGGTTCATTTAAATAGCGGGTCCTAGAGTGCCTTGCCAGATAAGGAGGGTCAGAGGGCCTTTCATAGAGTTTGAGGGACACTTTAATCTCCAATAATTTGGTTGTTCCATGATGTCAGGTGGCTAAGGAATGAGCAGATATATCCTGAAAACTATACTTTGGACTAAAACCACAAGTCTACTTCCTAAGAACTTCCAGATGTGGCAAAATCGGGAGTGGATGGTGGCAGTCACAGCTAGAGCCACACCCCTGTCCCCTGAGTACTTCCTACTCATTCACTCCCTAACCCATTAAGCTTCAGACCTGCTATCTTGTCACCCTCCATGCTGGCCCAGCTGCTGGCTGCTAGGGAGGGTGAGCAAGTGTCTTTCTGTGGGTGAGCATGTCCAGCTGTGGGGCTGAACGTGCTGTGCTCCAGAATGCCCCTTCAAGTCCTGGACATGCAGACTTCACGGGCAGCCACTTGCTGAAGGCACCAGGATTATTTGATGGACACAAGCAGTGACCTGTGTGTAGTCAATACCCATCCCATAGGAAGGAAAAATATGGGCTTGTCCCTACTCATCCCCTTTATTGGTCTGTCTGTCTTTCTCGTTTCTTTTTTTTTTTCCTTCCACCTTCTTTCCCCCTTACTTTTCTGCTAACCCCAGAATATCAAGCCTTCCCATCATGTTGTCAGTTAAGAAAAAGCCATAAGTGGACCAAGGGTGGGCCCTAAATCCAAAGTGATTGTTGTTTTTATAAATGAGGAGTGGGTAACAGAAAGATGGGTACCTGGGCTATGGAAACAGGCCTGGGGATACAGATGGAAGCCAAAGAACGCTAAAGATGGTCTTTAACTCACAGACACCAGGAAGGATAAAGGGGAAAACATAGTGGTAGCCTTCCCAGGGAGCTCATCGTACCTTCATTTTGGATGTCTAGCTTCATGAAGCAGGTTGCTATTGCTTTGT
This sequence comes from Cricetulus griseus, assembly GCF_003668045.3. NCBI lineage: Eukaryota > Metazoa > Chordata > Mammalia > Rodentia > Cricetidae > Cricetulus > Cricetulus griseus. The sequence goes on from NW_023276807.1 coordinate 232,129,735, forward strand.
GCCATTTGTCACAATGGCCTTAGAAATATAAGTGGAGTCATCTTCTATGTCAGAGGGTTATTCAGTTCTGTAGTTACAGTTCAATATACATGTCTTTGTCATCCATTCTTATGGCCTAGCCTTGATCTCTGCTCTAGGTTCTACGTGTTTCCAAGGACCTCCCATTGTAACATAAACCCACGGTCAGAGTTCTGCACACACATCTACATAACATGTTCAAGTGTGAATTGATCTCTCCCATGTCTGCTCACTGCTTAATCATTTCTCCTCTAGCTCCCCGGCCTCACTGAATACCTGACTCCCTCAAATCTTGATGTTACTTTTGGTTCTTTCTCCTCCTCTACACTTCTCTGACTGTACTGGGTGGGTTTGTGTGTCAACTTGACACAAGCTGTAGAGTCATCAGAGAAGGAGCCTCAGCTGAGGAAATGCCTCCTTGAGATCCAACAGTGAGGCATTTTCTCATTTAGTGATCAAGTAGGGAGGGCCCAACTCATGGTGAGTGGTGCCATCCCTAGGTTGTTGGTCCTGGGTTCTGTAAGAAAGCAGGCTGAGCAAACCATGGGGAACAAGCCAGTAAGCAGCACCCCTCCATGGCCTCTGCATCAGCTCCTGCCTCTGAGATCCTGCCCTGTTTGAGGTTCCTGCCCTGACTTCCTTCAGTGATGAACAGCAATGATGAAGTGTAAGTCTAATAAACCCTTTCCTCCCCAAATTGCTCTTTTGTCATGGTGTTTTGCTGAAAAAATAGGAACACTAACTAGGACACTGGCCATTAACACTGGAACAGTGGTGAGGTAGGTGTGGTGAGCTCTGTGGTTCTGTTCCTGATGGCCTGCATCTTGGAGAAGATACATAGAGTCCAGCCACAAGCCATTTCAAACAAGGGAGTTGTGCGAAATCATGAGGATGGGGTCTGCACTTTCCAGATTACATCGGCCTACACAAAGAAAACGAGTTCATGCTAGGGTGTGGTGGCTCATACCTGTAGTCCCAATACCCAGCTGACTGAGGCCGGAGGACTATTGAAAGAATGAGCCCAGCCTGAGGTACAGAGTGAGACCTTATTAAAAAAACAAAAAAAAAAAGAAAGAAAACAAAAAACAAGGTCATAATTCCATCTCCCTTTTACAACCAAATTCATTGTGGCAGGAGACCTCCTCTGGTGCCTGCAGGATCTAAGTCTTTCTAAGAGGCCTTTTGTTATTTATTTCCTAAACTCCTTTGAGGGATGTCTCTTCTGTGCTAACAAATTAAACTGGCATGAGAAAGGGCAGTAGGCAGGGCATTTTTGGCCATGCATGTCAGAACCTATCAGAGGCTCACTGACAACAATAGAATAACCAGCTCTCATTGTTGAGAAAGACAGACTATTTGTGCAACTGAAGTAGCAATGGAGCAGACCTGGGAGAGTACCTGGTACCTTTGGCATCATGTTCTGGTTCTGCTTCCCTTGTCCACATGGTACAGCATGACTGACACAAACTTCTTGCTTCACAAACCCAGTAGGAAGGAAGAGCTTTTCTCCCAAATTCTTTGACTTTATCTCACAGTTGTGTATGATTGACTGTGGCTCTCATACCCAGTACTAGCCTACAGCTATGCCAGGGCAAAGGTCACAGTAATGGGCTAGACCTGTGTCAAGAGAGCATCTCCATGGCTGGGAGAGTTACCAGGAGTCAGTAAGTGATGAAAAGCCATGGATTCACAGCTGCACCTATGTCTAAGTTCATCTTCCTTTGCTGCTCTGATTCCTTTATACCCACAACTACTGCCTTGAAAGCTACAAGGAGGTCCAGGACACATGCATCATTTAATCCCCAGTTACAGGAGTGTCACCAAGGAGGGGAAAGAGTATTCTTCTATTTGAAAATGGCTTATCTGCCATCAAGGATTGCCTTTTATCCCCAGGAGATCAGCAGTGGGTGTGAAAGGAAAGTCAGGAACAGGACAATAGCAGTGTCTGGGCATAGAGAATAGGTTATTACTATCAAAAAGAGAAAGGAAAATGTCCTGGGGGCTGGGGAGGTGACTGGCTGGCTCAGTGGATAAGCACTGGCTACACAAGCACAAGGACCAGGACCAGGAGCAGTATTTAAATCCCCAGCACCCATACAAATCTGGGTAGGAATGGCAAACCCCCCCCCCATAATCCTAGTATTGGGAAGGTGAAGAACCGTGACATCCCCCAGGGCAAGCTGGCTAGCTAGTCTAGCACTATCGGCAAGCTCTGGGTTTAACTGAGAGCTTGCCTCAATGAATAAAGTGGAGAGTGAATAAGGAAAGACTCTCATTGCCAGCCTCAGGCTTCCATACACAAACACATGTCCCCACACATGCAAGCATGCTGTGTGTGTGTGTGTGTGTGTGTGTGTGTGTGTGTGTGTGTGTGTGTGTGTATTACAAAGCAGAATGGCCAACTTCATTAACATACTCTAAACCTGACCGATTCTGATTCTGGAACATCAGAATTCTTCTCCAAGTATGTGGTGAAGGAGGTTCCCTAGAACCCCACTGCGTGTGTTCACCCTCCACCTCCAGGCCCTGCTGCTGCTCTCCAAGGATACCAGCTCTGCATCACTACATCTCAGCCAGGTCAGGGTCAGCAGAGAGCTGATGGGGTGGAAACAACAGCATGGAAATAGAACTGGCTGTCCCAGAATAAGACTCCTGATCCACTTTTGGTATAAGACATTTGTCATTGGAGATGAGGCTGGAAGTTCTGTTATAGCCCATCCTGGTCCAATGCCAGTCCTGGGTTTTGACTGTAGTAAGTCAGTAGAGCCAAAGCCATCAACCAAGGCTGATGTGAAGGTGTCCCGCGCGCTCTCTGTATTCCTCGCCAGCAAGAAATCATACACGGGACACTCGGATCCTTCTGCAGACAAGCTTTAATGCATCTTGAGAGTGGAGAGCATAAGCTTCCCAGAGCGGAGACCCTGAGCCAAGAATCCCGTCCCCTAATAAAGGCTGGCAACCGCCGCCTGGGACGTGTCACCCTATGATTGGCTGTAGCTCATCTGGCCATATGACGCCACGGAATAGGCAGAGATCAAGGAATGGAAAATTACCCAGCGCCTGCGCAATAATCTTGTTTACATTCAGTGCCTGCCGGATGCAGGCGCCATCTTGTAATGGAGAATGCAGGGACGGCTCCCTACATGAAGGGACCATTTGGCCCAACAGGTTCTAAGCCTTCCTAATACTGCAACCCTTTATTACAATTCATGTTGTGATAACCCCAACCATAAAATTATTTTCATTGCTATTTCATAACTGTAATTTTGCTACTGTTACAAATCATAATGTAAATATCTGTTTTCCAATATCTTAGGTGACCCCGCTAAAAGGGTCATTGGACCCACCCAGGGGTCATGACCTGTGGATTATGAGCTGCTGGTTTAAACCTATCCTCACTTGTATGAAACACAAATTTATGTGCTTAATGACGGATGCCTGGGGAATCGGACACTGTGTCTTGACAGAGTGTAGTTAACACATCATCTATGCAGATCTGGAAGATGGATGGCGCAGCCCTACCATAATTACTCCTGGGAAAGACACTGTAATTGTATCATCCCATCCAAATGTACTGGGGCAAACATTTCGGGCAGGACAAAAATCAAGACAGATTAGAAAGTGCTGGTGCCTGGCTGACCCAAGGAGGCAGGAGCCAAGAGGGAATGGGAAGGAGCTGGTTGTGTCTACCATTATAGAGTAGAAGGTGAAAGTAGAATATGACATGGAAGATGCTCACACTACAATATAGAAAGGGCAGAATGTAAAGGGAAGAGACTAGAACCCCAGAACCCCAGAAGTCTATTGTTTTTGTGTGTCTGATTTGGTTTCTTTCTAGAATTTCCATTATGTTGGAGCAACACTAAAGGCTAGGAAGACAGTTCTCAAGCCAGGGGATTTCCTCTAACCATATATGTCTTCTTTCCCCCTTTCTCTAGCCCAAATCACATCAGGATGCTTGCCTGAGATGTTGCTCTTTCCCCCTTTTCTGCCCCCATTCATAGTTGGAACCACTAGGGGACAGAAAGTCCAGAGCTCTAACCTCTTGTGGGGAAACTCACCCTAAATCTGTGCTACCCCTTCTGGTGGCATAAATGAATGTGGAAGACGAAAGCTCTTGCTCTTTGTTTGCCTTCATCCTCACTGGCAGCTTCATCTGTCCTGTTGCTGAGGCACTCCTTTGCTATGTTAAAACCACTTCTTGGGGCTGGAGAGATGGCTCAGGAGTTAAGAGCACTGCCTGTTCTTCCAGAGGTCTTGAGTCAATTCCCAGCAACCACACAGTGGCTTACAACCTCTTGTGGGATTGTGTGACATGTACTCACATACATGCACACACAAACCCACAAAGTAAAGACAGCTATTTCCCTAGAACGTGAAAGAACAAACTATTTAATAATGCTCTACAAACTGATTACTAAATAAACCAAAGTGTAAGAATGGCAGGGCCATGAGGATTCCCATCAACTAGAGATGATGTAGAGATTTCCACAAGGGAGGGAGACTTGAGCCAGGATCCTCTTCATCACAGTTCTGAATCTTGGGCCCTCTTGTATAAGGAGAAAGTCACAATAAAAAGAACACAGAAGGTAAAAGTCACACAAGGAAACATTCTTCTCTGCTGTGCCATATGTCGTGGGCTCCTGGCAGGCACCTGCTCAACCTAGGGTTGCAGAGTGGCCTTTCATCATGTTTCAAAATACTCGCCAGCCACTGTGCTGGCTAATCTTGGTTGTCAATATCACTACATCTGGGATCAATGAAAACCTAAGTGGTTGGGCATGCTGATGAAGGATTTTCTTGATTGGGTCATTTGAGATGGCGACACCCTAAATCAGTGCCACCCCTTCTGGTGGCAAAGATAAATGTGGGAGAAGAAAGATCTTGCCCTTTGTCTGCTTGCCCCCTTCCTCACTGGCAGCTTCATCTGTCCTGTTGCTGAGGTATTCCTTTGTGATGTTAAAACCTACTTCTTTGGGAGTCCAATATCAACTGAAGACCAGCAGCTCTCTAGGAATCCTCGGGGATGCCAGCACCAGATTGACTAATGAGATACCCAGCCTTGTGAACTGAATGACTACTGGATTCTTAACCTTTCCCTTGGGGGACAGCCATTGCTGGACTACTCTATCCACAGCCTCTAAGCCACTCTAATAAATCCCCAGTAGAATCATATCCATTATACCAGTTCTGTTCCTTTTAGAACTCTAACATAATACCTGTTTGCTCTTTGAAGAGAACCTGCTCCTCACGGTGTACCCATCTCCTTTCTGTCTGTCCTCTTTGTCTTTGGAAAGTTCTAGTGACATGCCCTCCCTTCCTCACATCCATGGGCAGCAAGTCCTTCTTAATATCCAGATGCCCAAAGGAGAGTGTCCTCTCCAAGGTGGGCTCAACCTAAGTCCTTTTCCTAATCACCAGGACAAAGCATCTGATGCTGGGTGCCCCAGGGGAAGTTTCTCAGCCGCTGCCCAAATGTCTTGCCCAGGGCTACATAGTCTGGGAGCGGCAAAGGAAGGGTTAAAGGCAGCTTTGTTCATTTAAGATTTTCTTTAACTCATTAGAAATAAGACTTTGCACCAATTTTCGCTGTTATATCATTTGGGAAAAAAAATATCCCTGAGTTAGAAAGGTCACTTACACCTTAACAATACTTCAGCTTAAAAACTCTACTTATGTGTGATTAAATTGTGTAATTTAGAATATGATGCTGCTGCTGTATTAGCAAGATAGACACACTCAGTGATGCTCAATTCTGAACACAAAAGAGCCGTTTAATTTAAACAAGATAATTCCAACGTCTTATGTGCCTAAAGCTCATAAAATGCCATTTCATTAAATCATGTTTTCATTTATGTCAGATGATAGTCATCACTTCTATTGTTATAGAAGTGAGAGGAGTGTGGTGCACTATTACTAAATTGTGGCCATATCAGGAAAAATACTTTGGGTAACGAAATACCTTCTGCTACATTTGATTTATTTACCCATTTCATAAATAAGCATTGTGCATCAGCCACACCTAGGTGTGACTCTGGACATAGGAGGTGAAACAGCCTTCCTCCCTGGGTAAGTGGGTGGAGGCGGGAAATGTAGGCGGTTGGATACTGACCCCTGAAAGACATCAGTCTCGAATGGCTAAAGCCTATCAATGTCACCTTACATGAAAACTGGCCTTCTGTGAGTGTGATTAAACATGGGGACCGGACTGGAGCAGGACAGAGCAGCAACACTGGTGGTTTACCCAGTGAGTTATCTTGTTCCAAACACTGCTCTTCTGAAGCTATCTTATTTAATGTCACCACTACTTCCTCAACGACAGAGGGTAATTAAGCTGGACAAACCCTTTTTTTTCTTTTCTCTCTCCCATTACCCATTCCCAATCTTTCTATTGTACATGATCGAAATGGTAAAAGCATCACTGACCTCACTGTAGGTTGTAGGGGCTTAAGCTGACAAAGCTAAGTGTTTAGGACAGGGAAGGTCACTAGTGAACTCAGCAACCATCATCTTCGATGTCTTCATAATCTTCATCTTTCATTCCCATTTTCATCCTGGCTTGTCCCCTCTTCCCACCTTCCTATTCCCCTATCTCTGAGGCAGACTTAGTCTCCCTAAAGGACTGCTTTGATCCTCTACCCTCAGACATCCCAGTCACTGCAGCATTTCCTGCCAGGTATGTGGTATGAACACCACAGGCTGCCTCTTAGTACTCCTCCTTTCACAGTCTTCTTCCTTCCCTATTTCCCATGCCATAGTCCAACAGAGGCTCTCCACCCCCCCACCCCCATCCCCCCACACCAACTGCATCTGCCTTTTTGCCTCACTCTTGGAGCTGCCTGGTGTATAACTCCCATCCCCAGTACTCCCTTTGGGCACCTCCTCTGGTGCCTGTTTGTGTGGCTTCCCACCTCTGAACCCTTCCAAACCATTTCTTACTTCCGACGGGCTCCTTCCTCTTCCCATCTCTGAATAAAAGCATCTGTCCACCGCTTTATTGGTCTGTCTTTCTAGGACCACCTAGATCAAAACAACTTAATCTGAGCAGCATCCCAGAGACAGTTCTCTCTGGCGGCCTTAGAGGACAAAGGTACAGGTTGTGGGGAGGTATAGTCAGTTTTGGTGGAACAGAGAAAGAGTTTGAGCAGAAGGTAGTAGTGGTAGTAGAGACAGGATGTGGAAAAAGGCAAATGGTAAATCTTTTCTCCATAGAAGACCTGAGGGAAGTCTGACCTAGTAGGTGATGAGCCCATCCACAGCTCCCTGGGGTGAACAGTCAAGAACTGTTCTAGCAGCCATGATGACTGAGCAGAAAAAATTCCTGCGCCCAGCAGCTCTCCATGTTAGGATTCCTAAATGAAAGCCTCAAACCTCCAGGGTCTCTCTGCACAAAGAGGCCTAGGGTGTGGCTGCAGGGGAGGTGACTGGAGGGATGAAAGTCAAGGGCAGAGCTCGCAGGACTGCCAAAGGGACTGGGGTTTGGGGACAAGGGAAAGGCATAGCATTTTCTCCAGTCCTTTATGTTGGAATGGATTCTTGAAGGTTCCGTTTCACAGAGTGGGTGGCTGTCTTTCACTGCCAGCATGTTCTCAGCTGTGCTCCCACCTGATGCAATACTCATTTTCAAAGAAGAAAGGGTTTGTCGCTTTCTCTTCACTTCCCTTAAAGAGGGAGAACCACGGTTCAAGAGAAACAGAAAATTCTGGAATCTTACCTTGTAAACTAGTAGGGGAGGGGCTTGGCCTCAGAAAAAGCAGCCCCTCTCTCATCTGCGCTCAGGCCCAGTGTGTCCTTTGCCCTCTTTGGTCCACACTGGGTTGCCAACCACACACACATGTTCCAGGAGGCCACAATTTCTGAGCCTCTAGAGACAAACCTCATTAAGCTCAGTTCTGGACAGGGAGTTAGATATAT
>NW_023276807.1:232140166-232255166 GCF_003668045.3 Cricetulus griseus
TAGCAGGCTCTGTCCTGTTGGAGGCAATAGGCTCACGGGGCTCTTCAGGATTTGAAGTCTATTGAGCGAGATCAGATAACATAACATTCAAAGGGAAACAAAATTACAATCCTGCTGGAGGGGCCATCAGAGGGTGCATTAGTTTCCTAGGATATCTGTAACAAAGCACCACTTACTGGGTGGCTTAGACAACAGAAGTCTATTCTGCTCACATGGGCCAGCGCTCTGAAATCATTGTGTGGGCAGACCAAGATCCCTCAGGAGCCTCAAGGGAAGCTTCCTTCCTGTCTCCTCCTACCCTGTCTGCTGTCAGCAATCCTTGGCTTCCTAGGCCTCTACCCTCACCATCATCAGACATTCTCTCAGTGTGTCTCCATATACCCATGGCCTCCCTGTATGGACACCAGTCACACTGGAGTGTGTAGGGGCCTACCTTACTAGACTATGACATAAGGTGTAACAACCCCCGTCCAACTGAAGTCATGTGTGAGGTGTCAGGGATGAGTCTTCCATCTGTCTTTTGGTACTTAATGAAAGCACCCCTGGATGTGATGCTGGGGCCTAGATAAGATATCTATCTACCTGGTCAGCCACATCCTACCTCTCTCTGCAAAGAGGATCCAGTAAAATCACGAATCTCAGACTCACGACCACACCACACCACTGCAATGCATACTCCTGGCTACCATACACACATCTGGCTACCTCAGACAGTTCACTCTGTTTGCCCCTCCTGTAGGAACTTCAGCAGAAAAAGTTTCTTTTCTGGTTATAAACTTGATCCGCCAGACTGTAGGTGGGTGCTCAGGAGGGATTCAATCCTGCTGGCACCTGGCTCTGAACACCACCTGGGGGTGGGGAGGCAGTGGGGGCAGGGTCAGGGAAGGAGTCTTAGCCCCCCCCACACACCTACTGAACCAAAGCACCCCACTTTTAACAAGGCCTCCCTTACTGTGAGACATGCTCATTGGTATCTGAGGCAGTCTTCTCTCTCAGTGATCAGAAAGATACTGGCGTCTGCTTGCTATTCGTACCCACATGCTGATGTCATTGACATTAGCAGAAAGGCACAAGGCTAGACACCACTTCCTACATCCCATATGTTGCTTGTGAGCCTTGAGATTCAAAATAGTTTTTAACCTTCTTGGTTATTCTTCAAGTGGCATTTCCTCAAAATTTATCTGATGAGTTATATGCACATAATTTTAAAATTAATTTCTAAAGGTTCTGCAGACATCCTTTTCAGTAAAGCATATGGCTGAAACAGATCGAGCCCCAAGCAGGGAGAAACTGAGTGATCTCAGCTGCCTTCGAATCCACTCTCCAGCAAGGCAATCAGATGCCATGTGGCCCGGTGCCTCCCAGGCACAGGCCTCTGCATTAAGCAGGTTGTTAGAAGTTTCAGCAAACAGTAGTGACCCGAAAGCACTAAAAGCTGAAAACCATAGGGATTTGTTTGAGACAAAGTCTCAGTATGTAGACCAAGGTGGCCTCACAGAAATCTGCCTGCCTCTTACTCCTAAGTGCTGGCATTAAAGGTACCAAGTGTTTACCCCATTAAACTTACCATGTAAGTTGAAGGTCTTGGTGGCAAATCTGTTCAGCATTCCCAGAGATTGTATTTTATAGACCACACCTTGTACCTGGTTTTTTACTCTTTGCAGGGCCCACCATATAGCTTCCAAATAAATACATGGAGACTTATTCTTACTTATGAATGCCTGGCCTTGGCTTGTTTCTAGACAGCTTTTCTAACTTAAATTATCCTGATACTCTTTAACTACATTTTGCCTCTGGGCCTTTTACCTTATTCTCTCTTTCTTTCTTTTTTACTCCATGGCTGGCTGGCCTGGTGGCTGGCTCCTGGAGTCCTCCTCCCCTTCTCCTTTTCTTGTTCCTTACTCTCATCTCTAGATTTCTATTTATTCTCTCTGCCTAGCAGTCCCACCTATTTCTCTCTCCTGCCTTGCTGTTGGCCGTTCAGTTTTTATTAGACCAATCAGGTGTTTTAGGCAGGCACAGTAACATAGCTTTACAGCTATGTTAAACAAATGCAGCATAAACGATTGCAACACAACTTTGCATCATTAAACAAATGTTCCTCAGTATAAACAAATGTAACACATTTTAAACTAATATTCACAGTGGTATTTAGTTTAAAATGTAAAACAAAGCCTTGGAAAGATAGATAAAACATTCTCCAAAATTCAAAATGTAAACAAAATATAAATGATTTTAATTTTTGAGTGTTTTCCTGTTTAGTTACTACCCACAAAGCTTTCAAGACAAGAATTCAACACACTACTATATTTCCTCAGAGTGTATTTCAGCACTTTGTTTTTAAATTCTGAACTTTTCAAGGGCCTCTTCCCTAGCAAAGTATGGCTCTCCATCAACTTATTAGCTGCCAAGCTTCAAAACCTTATAAGGCGAGTGAAACAAAACACAGTCACAAGCCTCTCACAAGGCATTGCCATTCCAGGGCAACAGAACGATCCATGTACATGTTCTCAAAATGGCTTCCAACAAAATGTATGCTCAGGCGTAACAAGGTCATTTGTTTTCTGATCTGAATTGAAGTCCAGCCCAAGAAACCTATGCATTTGCATGAAATACTCTTTCCAACAAGATCCTCCCAGGTGAGAAAATTTTCAATGCATGTTTTTGTTTATTTTGGTCAGAGAAGGCAGAAAAATGGCTGCAGTTGGTCAAGAGTTATATTTCTTGCAGCCAGGAGATTCCAATTGCTTTCTCACTCCATGGGATCAATAAATAGCTGGCTGATATACAGAAAACTGCATTGGCCTTGCCAGTGTACACACACACACACACACACACACACACACACACACACACACACACACACACACACATTTTCTTTGCTCTCCTCAAGGTAGAGCCATTCCAAATCCTGACATCACTGAAGCAATAAAGGGATGAACATGAGAGAGAGAAACTCGGCTCTGGATGTGCCCTGGAGACACTTGTTCCTACAGTGTAGGCTTTGTTCTTGTGCAAGCGAAACACAGGCCAAGGACACTGGTATAGTCACCCCAGATGGGACTAGTAAGAAAAACAAACTGTGTGAGAAGAACTGACATGGCAGGGCAATCACTGTTAGTCATAAACCCCCTGGAAGGGCCCAAGATCTGCAGAACGCAAAGATCGAAAAGGTTTAAATGCTATAATCTCCATTTATAGACTTCCATAGGACTGTCTAGACCTGACAGCTATGCTTGTCCCTGAACATCAGCCATCAGCTTTAGCTCTTGTTCACCGTGATGGGAGTGCAGGGGCAATGACAAGGATCCCGAGCTTCCTCCTCGATCCTAGGAAACTGGCCTGTCTACTTCTGGGAAGGAGGGTCATGGGAACAGTGCTCTGCTCTTAGGTTAACTTCCCTAAGAAGCTTGGGTGAGAATGTAAAATGGGACCATTCTACCATCTCTCAAACTCTTTCATTTTCTTTTTTCCTTCTCTTCAGACTCCATGGAAAAAAGAGAAGAACAGTAAAGTTGAATGCCCTCATCTGAAATCTGAACTGCACCCAAATCTGAAAAATTCAGAGCACTCACACTATCTTAATATGTGTAAGCAAATATGTCAAATCATTTTTTCAACTCCGAAGCCCTCTGTCCCCAGGTATTTTAGATCAGGGATACCCAAGCTGCTTCCAACCACGGGTTCAGTTTGCTATGTGCTGCTGGTTGTTACCAACACTGGAGAGGGAAACACTTGGTAGAAAGTATTTGGCTTCAGCTCTGTTCTTTAGGATGTTGTGAGTTAAGGAGCACACAGAAAAGTGAATGTTTTCATCACACCATGGGGAAGTTCTAATGCTGTGTGTGTGGGGGGGGACAATCTGCAAGGAGGGAGGTACTTCCCAGAGCTGCTTATGAGGAAGCCTGTATCTCATAAATTCTAAGGAACAAGTTAGGGTGACAACCTAGTAGTCACTGCAATATACTTGTTCCCTTGAGCCGGCAATAGTGTTCTGGGTTCGAAACCAGCCCCTGCTTGAACACATCACTTATCCGGAGTGGACCTCTCTGAAACTGTAACATAGTATTATCGGTCTTGCAGAGTCACTATAAGGGAGAAAACACCACAGACTATACACAGTGCTCATGGGAATGCCATGCAGTGCTCACAGGAGTGCCACACAGTGCTCATGGTAAGGCCACACTGTTGTTGTTTGTGGGGTTTTTGTTGTTGTTTTAACTTTTTTATTCTTTTGGGGCCTGACACCAGCTCCCAAGTAAATCACATGGAGGCTTATTCCTTTTTATAAATGGCTGGCCTTAGCTTGGCTTGTTTCTAGCCAGCTTTTCTTAAATTGCCCCATTTGTCTTTTACCTCTTGGCTTTTATCTCTTTTCTGCATACCTTTCTTTACTTCTCTCTCCGGGGCTTGCTGTGTAGCTGGGTGGCTGGCCCCAGGAGTCCTCTCCTCTCCTCCTCTTTCACACTCCTCCATCCTTCCCAAATTTCTCCTTCTGTTTATTTTCTCTGCCTGCCAGCTCTGCCTATCCTTTTTCCTGTCTACCTACTGGCTGTTCAGCTCTTTATTAGACCAATCAGGTGTTTTAGACAGGTAAAGTAACACAGCTTCACAGAGCTAAGCAAATGCAACATAGTAGAATTCAGCACGTCTTTGCCTCATTAGACAAATGTTCCACAGCAGAAAGAAATGTAACACATCTTCAACTAATATTCCACCACACCACACAGTACTCACAGTAGTGCCACACAGTGCTCACACTAATGCCACTTCCAAAGCTACCATACACAAGCTATTGTTTTGGAGACTAAGTGCTAAATTCCAATCTGGAGACAATGGACCATATTTTTAAAAATAATCCCAAGAAGGGGAAGATTGGTGTGACTCTGCTTGCCACCTTCCCAACACCTGCACAAACAGTACTTCTGGGGTCATGGTTAAAGTCCCAGCTCATCTCACATATGTCCCCACCCCCTCAGCCATCCTCAGTACTGCTGGCCTCCAAGAGTCAGGACTCCTGTTCTAGGCTCTAGACCAACAGACTTGGTGAGATAGAGACTGGGGCTAGGAAAGTCTTCCTGGAGACAGGCCAGCTAGTGTTTGTGTTTGCAACATTCATAAGTTGCCAGGTTTAGCAAACAAAACTCATGATGTCAAATTAGTTTTACATACATTTCTTTTTCCAGGAGTACAACTATGTTCCAGAAGTTACATGGAACATTATTATATCAACGTTTTGTTTTGTATTTGGACACAGGGTTTGCTATGTTGCAAGGCTGCCCCGTGACCATCTACCCCTCCCCATCCTTCTGCCCTGCGTCCTGAGTGCTGGATTATAAGTGAGCTTTGTGATACTGGCTCTGTTCTATTACAGTTTATCCGAAATTCAAAAGTGTTTGTGTCCTGTATTTGTGCCTCAATATGTGACTCATTCTTCCTCATCTTCCCAAATGCTAAGACCACACCACTCCAAGTTACTGCCATTCCCAGATCATCTGACATTCCTAAAATATTGTGTGTGTGTGTGTGTGTGTGTGTGTGTGTGTGTGTGTGTGTGTGTGTGTGTGTGCTGGAGCACATGTGTGTGTGTGTTCATTGCGAGTATGCACAGATGGAATGGGGGCATACATGCACATGCTTGCACATGCCTGTGAAGGACAGAAGTGTCTTCCCAGATGGTCTCTATCATTTGGGACACAATCTCTCACCAAACCTCAATCTCACCAGTTGGCTAGGATTGCTAAGGAGTGAGCTCCAGGGACCCTACTGTTTTCCATTCCTCCCCCACAGAGCTGGGGTTCTATATGTGTGCTGCAATGCCGGGATTTCAAAACTTAGGTCCTCATGCTTTTGTGGAAGGCACTTTGCTGGTGAACCATCCATCTCACCAGTCCTTATCCAACATTCTTATTTTTTTTTTTTAGTCAGAGTCTCACTATGCAGCCCTGACTAGCCTACAACTCCCTTTGTGAACCAGGGAGGGCTGGAACGCAGAGATCCACCCGCGTCTGCTTCCACAGTGTTGGGATTAGAGATATTTGCCACCACACCCAGCTGGATATTATTATACTAAAAAAATGACCTGTTGTTTACTGAAACTCACATTTAATTGATTTCCTACATCATCATCTCTCTGCAAAGCTACCATACACATGCTTGCATCAGAGAAACCAGCCTGTCTGTCTCCTCCTCCCATGCCATCCAAAGCAGAGAACCACTTTGAGCCAAAGTCTCAACATCTCAGGCCATCACCAACAATACCAGCACTTGCACAATTTGTCCCCTTTTGGCTGGCTCTCACTCGACTCTGAACCTGGTCAAAAATGGCATGATTGCTCACAGGGTTATGAGTGCCTGTCTGGTCTCATCCCTGATCATAGACCCACATTCCATCCGAGTTCCACATGCTTAAACCTTCTCAGTCCCAAAGTGAATTGCCACAGGGAAGTCTGAAGGAGTTCTCCCTCGCTCATTTGCCTGGCATTATGTTGTCAGGCAATTTTCATATTTCTCGGTAAGCATGAGCTGATCACTCTCTGTATAAGAAATGATACAGTTTGATTTTTGCATCTGTTCTGGGCACCTCAGCCATGTGGCTGGTAAATGAAGCAATCTCTCTCTTTGCACGGACTGTGTTGGTAGAAGCTACAAGCCTTGTAAACTCCCCTACGTAGCTTGTACAACATATACGAGTAGGATAAGATCAGAGGCTAGTTCATCTTCCCTTTTCCTGTAGCTGCAAAATCTCCCAAATGGCAGGCACCTGCTTTCACAAGCCGATGCCACTTGGCCTTTGAGAATTGACTCAAAGGCTTTGGAGTCCTTCAGTAGTAGTGGAGACCCAAAGTCTTACAAAGCCATGAGACCCCCATCTCTTCCCTCCCCCACCCCTCCCACCCCTTTGCTCCCCCCCCCCCCAGTCTGCCATTGTTCCTCTTTGCTCCCTGTGCTCCAACTGCACTAAACTGCAAACACACCATGCACCGAGGAGGCCACCTCCTCACAGCCATGGCTGTTTCTTCTGACTTTTGCTGTTTTGAGTCTTTGTTGCAGCATCACCTTTCATTGAAGTCTTCCCTGACTATTTTCTCTAGTTACAGGTTCCTCCAGGAAATATCTGCCCTGCTTCCTCTCCTCTTCCCCCTAACTTTTCTGTGTACTGTTCCATCCCTTCCCACTGGACTATGAACTCCAAAGACCCGGGATTTTAACATTTGTTTTGTTCACACCAGTATCTCTAACCCCCAAGAATATAATAAGCAGTCTATAAATATTTGAGTGAATGCATTATTTTTTCTTTCTTGTATATTTTCACAAAACATTATACGGAGATGGATAACTGGCATCTGGTTTATTTTCTGGTGTCAGTGGGCAGGTCCTCTCAGAAGACTACCTGTTCTAATGCTTGAAGAATGAAAGCTCAAAAGAATCTCGGCAGCAGTGAGTTCTGGTCCTTAAACACAATAGGTGTTTGGCAAACTTGGTGATTGAACGCAAAAGTGCACGCTTGAAGAGCACACATACCTTGGGGTTGAATAACAAATACTGGGATGCATCGCTGTCAGTCACCCTTTGCCGTTTCTTCTTCTTCTTCGGTATTTTTCCAGTAGAGGTGGGATCCTCCCGTTGAACTGCGGTATGTCCTTCTTTGCACCCCGAGGGCCCTATTGCCCTATGAAACACTGCCCAAGTTCCTTCCAGGGTTCTTTGAGTGCAGCCTCGGACTGCTGCAGAGGGAAGCTAACTGGCTCCCTAGGGAAATGGAGCCCAGAATTTGGTTTATTAGCACCAGCTTCAGCCAACCAATCACACAACAGACTTCACACACAAATCGCTGGATGACTGAGCCAAGTGCATGAATAAACCATCACACCTGTAAATAATGAAATATTCACAGGGAACAGAGGGCTTAGCCAGACCGTGAGGAGGGCCCTGGGTAGAGACGTGGGTTCACTGTCCTCTGAGCCAGGGAGGGTAGTGTGTTCAGGTGTTTTTAGGTAGGCAAGAGCTCTCCCACTCTGACTACCTGGGCAATTTGTGACTTGAGATACAAATTATTTAAATAAATCTCCCTGGTCTCAAGAGAGAATGAGTGCAAGTGTCTTAGATGTACTGCAGCTTCATTTCTACTAGTTTGAGATTTTTAGCCAAGAAAGACTGCCCATGTAAATGTAGTGGCTCTCACCTGAAATCCTAAGGGTTAAGAGGCTGAGACAGGAGGATTGTGACTTCAAGGTCAGTCCAGCCTACATATAGAGACCCTGTCCCAAAACAAGAACAACAAAAGAGAGAGTCTCCACTTCTGAAAAGCAACTGAGGGCTTCGGATGCTTGTCTGCCATGCACAAAGTCCTGGATTCAGTCCTCAGCATTGCAGAAACCCAGAGTAACAGCAGAGTCTGCCATCCTAGCACTCAGGAGTAGAGGAAGCAGGATCAGGAGTTCAGAGTCGCCCTCTTCACACAGCCACTTTGAGGCCAGCCTGGGCTACAGGAGATTTCGTCTCTTTCTCATAAAAGATTTTTTAAAAGTCCATATTCAGGTTGGGTGGGTTGGTGGTGCACACTTGTAATCCCAGCACTTGGGAAGCAGAGGCAGGAGGATCACAAGTTCAAGGTCACTCCCTGCTACGTGGTCAGCCTGGGAAACAAAAGTCTCAGTCTCAGGAAAAGTGTGTTGGGAGCATTCAGCAAACCTTCGAACCTCCCCTTTAAGGGAACTTGAAGCTTCCACCGCTGGCTTTAAAATCAGGGATCATTAGCAAACAGAGAGGAATGAACCGGCTTCTGAGAGATGCCCCCCCTCCTCCCCCCCCCCCGTTTCTTTCCTAAGAAGCTGTTTCTAACATGCGGCTCAGCAGCCCCACTGAGAAGAGCCCCAGGGGGTAACTGACCTGGGTAGTTTTCTCTGCTCATCCTGCAGGAGGAATCCAGAGCCCCAGGCAAGAATTAGAGCATTGCTGTGCACTGGGGATCCAAAATCCAGGCCCAGGCGATGGAGAAAGAAAGGAAGGTTTTCAAAAAATAAACCCTGGGGCCAGTGAGCTGGGCAAAGTGATTGCGGCCCAAGTGTGTTGAACTGAGCCTGAACTCTGGAGCCCATGTGAAAGGAGAGGATGGATTCCCCAAGGTTGTCTTTTGAGCACCACCTGTCACTCGGGTACAGTTCACGCACCTTCCTGAGGGCACACACTCACATACACATAACAAAAAATAACTCTAAAAACAAAATTACAATATAAAGCCTGGCATGGTGTGGCTGCCCTGGACTCTGCTTGTTGGTCAGGAATATTCATAGGCTGCCCCAGGGTGTGTCTCCTCAGTTTCTAAGAGTCAGCAGCAGGTCTTCGGGAAGGGGAGGTGGGGGGTTGGAGGGGGTGGGAGGGATTGACGACACACAGGACCACACCTCAGTTCTCCACCCGATACTACCTGTGCTCTGTGATCATTTCCAGGCAAAAACTTCTTGATGGCTTCAGCCATCCCTCCGGAGTATCTTAGGCAGGCAAGTTCACTGCTGGTCCTGGAGCGGAAGGATGATTTGGACTGATTGTGTCCAGCGATGACCTTATGGGTCACATACACAGGACCATGGCTTAGATTTGGGGGCAGCTCCAAAGCTTGGCAAAGCCAGTGATGGTGGAGAATGGGGCCTGTGGATCCTCTCAAGGTTTGTGTTCAATACAGTGGGTAGCCTCATAGGGTTCTCCTAACTCCCAAACCTAATACAACTTGATGGGGAATGTACTGTGTATGTTCATCTTATTGATTATTGAATAAAGTACTTGTTTGGCCAATGAAACAGCAAGTTAGACAGGACTAGGAGTCAAAGAGGATTCTGGGAAATGTATTAGAGAAGTGGTGATCCAGGCTGGAAGTGACATAGCAAGGAGACTCATATTTAAGCGAAGAGAAACAGGAAGTGTCTCTTTTCCCCTCGGCACCTCCTCCAGCTGTGCAATGTGAGCCACTGGCAAGAGAGGGCGCCAGTAGAAAGCATCCTCTATAAGATAAGTCTTATAAAATATATAGATTTATGATAATTAAGACTGAGCTAACAGATGAGAATCCTAGTCATTGGCCAAGCAGCATTGTACCTAATACAAGTCTCTCTGTGCATTAATTGGGGCCCTAACTCAGGCGGGCAGCTGGCGGAAAGATTTATTGTAACACAACATTGGTTCACAAAATGTGTTTTGAAAACCGTTGGTCCACACCTTCTTGGCTAGTGTGTTTACTTAAATCCAAGCCAGGTCAGGGATTTATCTGATAGAGTTTGACAGGCCACCACCCCACACACACCAAGGCCCCACTGACCTCTATTCTACCTATGTTGGGGATAAATAGTACCACAGTTGTGTGTGTGTGTGTGTGTGTGTGTGTGTGTGTGTGTGTGTGTGTGTGTGTGTGTGTGTGTGTGTGTGTGTGTGTGTGTGTGTGTGTGTGTGTGTGTGTGTGTGTGTGTGTGTGTGTGTGTGTGTGTGTGTGTGTGTGTGTGTGTGTGTGTGTGTGTGTGTGTGTGTGTGTGTGTCCTGTCCTGGATTGTGTTTGCTCTGTCTGGATAGCGCCTCTTTCATTTTTACCCAGCCTCCTTCCTCTGCAGAGGACTGAAGTTCCCAGTGTTTACACATTAGAACTTAAGATGGTGACCTTGACTGATACAGAAGCCTCAGAAAAGATTGCTCCATGTTCCAAGGTAGCAGGTGCAGAGAAATTGGCTCCAATGAGAAATGAGTCTGACATGGGAAAGAAGTCAGGAACACGGCTGGGCTGGCAGTGGCCCAGCCAATTCTGCAGGCCAGATTTCCTCAGCCTTCTCTTTACTCTGCATTCTGGGGCCAGCGCTACCCTCTCACTTGATCACACTGACTGAAATTGGGTGCTTTCAGCAGATACCCTGAAAACCGAGAGCTACAACATGGCACAGTTGATGGGGTCAGGGAAGTGCTTCCGGGAATGACATTTCCTGTCACTGGTGTCTGCAGTTCCATCAAACATTTGGTGTATGACAGAGGAGGTGTTTGGGGTCCATATAGCAATTTCTTTAAGTGTGATGGAATATGCTAGAGGCAATATGCATGCTACTATACATGTTTCAGTCCTATGTACCTGAGGGCACTGATAAGGGCTCTCTCTCTCTCTCTCTCTCTCTCTCTCTCTCTCTCTCTCGTGTGTGGTGTGTGTGTGTGTGTGTGTGTGTTTGTGTGTGTGTGTGTGTGTGTGTGTGTGTTAGGAATTGTAAGGAGAAAAAATGAGAGAATAATATCTGAAAAACATCTCTTGGCGATTGCCTGGCCTCTCACTCCACACACACCACAGCACAAAGCCAATCCATGCAGCAGGTTATTGCAGAGGCAGCAGATAAATAGAAATCTCTTTGCCATTGCCCTGTGCCCAGAAAAGACAAGGGCTCTTCCTGCCCTTTAATTGTTCTGCCTACAAGATACATTGCAGTGCCTTTTCTTTTTTTCAGGAGGAATTGGAAATTAATTTGGCTTCCCAGCATCTTGTCCTATTTTTATGTAACTGCTAACTGTTCATTCAAAAGTAAAAATAAAAGGATCATGGAAGATGCATGCAGCTGCCTTTTATACTTAAGGATGAAAAACTGGTTATGAAGGAGGTTAATGTTGTTATTCCAGAGAGATAACCCTGGTTGCTATGGTGAGGAATCTTCTGTCAATCATCCCAATGAAGTTGGTTCCTTTTACAAGAATGGCCTCTATTAGAGCCATGGTTGAAATCTATTTGCCACTGAGCTTTGACTCAAATGTTTAACTTAGTGGACAGATCCATATTTTAACAATTGGAATACGTTAGATTTTAAATGTGGTGCCCAAGAAGTGCTACTGGGCTTTCCGAACATATTCAGAAGGGGCCAATTTAACAATTCAGTCTGGGGTAGCATTTAATGTCTGAATAAGTACAGAAGGGTTTGGGGGACTGAGAACAGCCATAACCAGGAAAGGAATAGCCACAAGGAAGTCAACAAAATAGAAGGTGTGACTCATTGCTGAATGGGACTGGATTAGTTGATTGACTGATTTTAAAAATGCAATGGTTTTGATCTGTGGTGTTCACAGCTTAATGATCTGCCTTTCTGGCTGAAATTTATTAAGGCAATAATCCACAAGAAATTGGCTGTTTTCAGCACTTTATGACTTGTTATTTAACATTTAACAGAATGGCTATTTATTTTGGAAACAGCCAATTCTGAGAGGTTTATTGTCATTGTAAACCATAATCAACCGCTTGTATCATCACTAGTTTTGTAACAGATAAAATGGGCAGCTGCAATGGGGAAATTGTTGAGTAGCTTTTGCATTTGCATTCTTGATTGCACAGGGAGGATTACACCTTGGAGCTGGAGCCTGTCTGCACTCACAGCCACTGTGGACTTGCCTTCCCTAAGAAATATCTGCAGTTGCAGTTAAAATTGGTTCTAAATACTATAACACTCCTAACAGTCTCTGCGTTTCTCCCCCACTTACTTACATGGAAAAAAGAAGATAAGGCGTGATGAACGAACAATGTTGTAGATTACATTTTGTTTATCCCAGTGTCATATCGGGAATTAAGTTTCCTTGCTCTGTGGAAGCCTATGTTTGAGTAATATATTCCTGCGAACCCTCAGAGAGCACCTTTTGTCACGGTGTTTCTGCTTTGGCATTTGTGGTGCTGCAGGATTAACGGCTGGGACTGAGTCCTGGACCGTGATTAGATAGATCTAGGCGCTGCTTCTCAGCTGAGACCTGGAGCATAGGTGATTTATAAGGGACACATCTGTCTCAGAGCCACACAGATACTCTCGGACACCTTTGATCTGGGATGCTACCGATTTCTACTGGGAATCGGAGTCCTGGTACTGACAAAGGCACCAAGGGGTTGGTGGATTCAGAGGAGTAGTACCCTGAGTCTGGGGGCATTGAAATTCCCCATGAAAGAGAATAGGTCTTTGGATCTTTCCCAGCCTGTTCCCATGTCAAAGATGTAGATAACAGCCTCACAGTCTCTCCTAATATATAAAGATTATCCCAAGGAGTAAGTAAGATGAAGTATTGAAAAGCCGACTGTGAAAGGATAAAGTACAGCCCTTCAGTTATAAGTGTCCGACCGTGAGTTATTCAGCATAGCTGTACTAGAATGACTCAATCAAACACCTACAAACATTTTGCTTCTACATTTGGTATTTGATGTTTGTAAGAATGGAGACATGACTTCCTCTACCAGAAGTGCTCCAGGCATGTCCCCTTATGTTGTGTGAGCCCTTCCTGTGCAGCAGCAGGGTGAAGTGTGGGAGGTTAGGTTTGGGGCAGGAGGACCTATCTTTGACACAAAGGCTTTGTAGTTCCATTAAGGGTGTGGTGATGCTGGAGTCAGGGTTTTTTTTGTTTTTTTTTTTTTTGTCTGTTTTTTTTTTAATAATACCTCAATATATTTTCAAGCTACTTTAATTAAAATAAACACACACACACACACAAGCTCAGGTCTCCATGTGTGCACAACAAATCAATTTACTGGCAGAACTCCCTCCCCAGCCTCACAGCACAAATACAGTTTTAAATTCTGGGCTCAGAAGATTTAAGGAACACAATGAGAGAGAGACAGATGAGGTATAAGAAGAGAGAAGAACAAACAGATGCACCACAAAAAAAAGAAAGAGAGAGAGAAAGCAATGGGAGATGGAGATGGGGAGAGCTGATAGGATTCCAGCAGAGGTACCCAGCTAACAAGAAACAGGAAGATTGTAGCAGGAGGGAGGAGAGAAGGGGGAAGAAAGGACACACACACACACACACACACACACACACACACACACACACACACACACACACACACACACACACGAGTCAGAGCAGAGAGTGACTGCAACTCTTCTGTCCTCCTGGGAAGCTGACCAAGGTCCTCATTAGCAGCTGAGGATTTAAATAATGACAGGAGTGGAAGCATCAAAAAGAAAAGCAGAGAGTGCCCTGTTTTCTGAAGATTTGGCTTAAAGGGCAAGCTCATTTGCAACATGACAGACCTGGAATTAAAGGGCTAGGGGGAGTCTTCCAAATCTCCATGGATCCCTGAACCAAGCCTGGGAAAAAAAATAGAAAAAGTGCCCCCTTGCTAAGTGCTGGGCGCTGACAGGGGAGGCTTGGCCTGGCTGCTCTATAGGGAGAGGGTGAGGCAGTTCTCAGAATTCTGTGGCTGGGAATCTTCTCCAACTCACTTGTGGTGAGGGGCAGGCACAGCATAGCAGAAATCCTGGGTCCAGTCGCTTTGTCACCCATGTATTTATTTCTAGTGCAGTAATAATGGCTATTTTATACTTAGTATTTATCCTTTGTCAAAGACCATGTTAAATGTCCTTATATACCATCTTGGTTATTCCTTATGGCACCCAGCCTTAAGTCCTCTTGACTGTCACAGTTCCCAAAGATGGTCCATGTCTGTCTGCACACATTTCTAGTTATTCTGATATGGGTAACAATATGTTTGGAATTTTCAAAGTAAAAATACATGTAATTTAGTCTCACGTGTAACCTAATTTTACACAATTCTATCTATGGGTGCATCTTCTATATTTTTTTTTTTTACACATTTTTGTCCTCATTTGTTACTGCTCTTATTGGTGCAGGGAACCTGGGAGAGTGGAGCCCAAAATGGAGGCGGACGAAAGTATCATGTGGTAGCCAACTTTATTCAGGGAATCAGACAAGTTATATCCTGAAGGCATTCCAAGGGTTACTCAAGGTCATGTGATCTAAGTTCACTAGAGTACAAGCTGTATACAGTCACAAAGAAAAGGTGACGTGACTTTAGGCTTATACCATCTAGAGGGAAATGTCACCTTAGTTTGTATATAATCATGAGGACAACTTGTACTTGGGCACATCATTTGAATACTAGCGAATGATGGGTAATCAACCCACTGCTGTTTACCACACCTGGGAGGGGCATGGAAGCACATTCCAAGGACATCCCAGGTTATGGGGGAACAGAGGTTATAAGACTCTTGTCTTATTTACTTGGAGTTTTCCCACAAGCTCTCAGAAATCTCTTCTTGCTGCTTCCTTCCCGGACCGTGTTCCTACACTCATTAACATAATTAGTACAGCAGCTCCTTCCTTCCAGTTTGAAGACAGACATTCGTCATAGAAATTGTTTGACCATCCTGCATCAGAGCCTTTGCAATCTGTGTTCAACCCATGCTGCCCCAGTGGATGTGAGCTGAGGACTTTGACGTAGCAAGCGGGGACAGGTTTCTGTGCAAAGCCTCCGCTGAGGCTAGAACCTCAGGGAGACAGGGTGTGTGAGACACCAAGCTTGGTAAATTGTCAGCTGCTGTCTTCAGTTGTCGAAATCTAACTCCAGGGGCGAGGAGGCTCTCCCTTGTCTCAGTTTCAAGCATGTGTATCTCAAGTGTCCTTCAAATCTCCCTGTCTTGGGTCAGGCTGGTGCCCAAACTCTGTTACAGAGAGAAGAGAGAACAGCAAACAGCTAAAGGCCTTAAAAAACATTATGCCCCTGAGAACAGACAAGGCAAACCATTCCCAACAGAAGCTACTCTTGTTTATCTGTGGTATAAAAATGCCTGTGTTGTGGAGATGCTCTGTCCAGAAACCTCTCGTTCAGGAGTTCCAGCATGACTGTTTTCAGGGGGAGCTTCCCAGTCACTTGATGTCACTTTCTCTTTGTCCTCCCAACTAGACTGCTCCAGTCATTTCTGCTGCATGCTGTGAGAGGCCCATTTGGTGTGTTTGCTCTCTTCCTGCATCTGTCTGTCTGTCTGTCTGTCTGTCTGCCTGCCTATCTGCTACTTACTATTTGTGCCTTTCCTGTTCTCTGCTACATACTTAATAAGCTCATTCATTTGCAATCAAAAGCATGGCTATTGCAGACCATTGTCCATGCAGAACACAGGGGATGTAAGTAACACTCCCCTAGTAGTACAATGCTTTGAATGTTCCCTCCAGAACTCGTGTTTTCTCAAACCTACATGTTGACAGCATTTAAAGGTGGATTATTTTTTTAAAAAAATGGGGTTAGGTAAATTCTTCAGACATAAATAGAGGGAGAGGGAGTCCTGGACTGGTGAATTCTTTTTCTGCCTTAGCATATGTTAACTTTTGTCATTTTAGGAAGAAACAAGAGGGCCTTGACCAGGAGCTAAGCAGATGTGGTTCCATGATCTTGAACTGTGAGTCAGATAAAAGCCTACTCTGTATTAATGACTCAGGCTTGGGTGTTTTGTTCCAGCATCAGAAAATGGACTAAAATGACCACACACTGAGATAGCTTCTGTATTAGCCCAGACTGCAGAGCCTGGTCTAGGCCCAGAGTTGACAACCATGGTGGTGAGAACTCTGTGTTTTCACTTTTGTTCTCCAGAAGTATCCAGCCAGACACAACATGAAGGATACAAGGCCAGGCTGCAGAGGAATAAATGGGGCTCTCCCATCAGTCTCCACGGACACCAAATGTGTCACAATCCTGACAGCTCATGTGAACTTGAGGTCCATGAAGATGGAGGAGATAGGATTACTGCCTCTGCTTTTGTGCTCCCACCACTGTCAGCTACCAGAAACTATGGCTATAATCCCACAAGGCAGGAATGCTGGCTATAACCCCACAAGGCAGGAATGCTGGCTATAACCCCACAATGCAGAGAGCGGGCCAGTGTTGGCCAATGGCGCTTCCTGCAACAACAAAAATGTTCGACATCCGTGCTCACAAAGTGGTAGGTGTTAGATGAGTGTCACCAAGTGCTCAGTGTATGGCTAGTGTGCCTAGGAAATTAATTTTAATTATATTTAATGTTGACTGATTTAAATTAAACAGCCACCTGTGATTACTGCTGCCACATTGGACACGATCATCCCAGGCTCTAAGATCCCAGGCCTGCCGGTTCTAAGTCATCTCTCTTTATCTCGGTTGGTGCTTTAGGGCCTGTGAGTTTTGGTGTCTGCATCTTAGGGACTATGTGGGCAGGCTTGGCTTGTGTCTTCTGTCTGTACACATCCTTGGTTTCCCCAGCATTTGACTTTCCTACATTCTCTATGTAGGTGGATAGGAGGTAAAGAAACACAGCTGAATGCATCAGGCAGTCTCTTGTATGCAACTGGAGCCAACTCAGGCTGGCTGATCTAAACACAAACAATTAGAAGGATATTTAGAAGTACATGGAAACACTAGGAGGGCTGAACCAGGTTCAGGACTCCTGCCTCATGAATAGTGGCTTGGGTCAAGTAAGAAGGTCATGATCTGATCTATCTCATCCATACCTCTAGTTCCTGTCACTGGATGTCACCAGGCAAGATGGCTGCTCATGTTTGCAGTCGCTGCCAGCATCTTTGTCATTGTTCTAATGCTGATTGGTGATACCCAGGCCACCTGGCCACCTGCTCCTTGCAAGGAAGGCTAGAAAAACAAGTAGCTGATACCTTCAGCTGCAGCACAAGAGGTGAAATCTCTGTTAGTTTAAGGCAGTAGATCTTATCCTGGTGGTCACATGACTCTTTCACAGGAGTCACATATCAGATATCCTGCATATCAGATATTTATTTATGATTCATAACAGTAGCAATATTATAGTTATGAAATAATATTATGGTTCTTGGAGGGGTGGGGGGAGTTACCACAGCATGAGGAACTGTATTAAAGGGTCACAGCATTAGGAGGGTTGAAAACTACTAGTTAAGGAATTTAAGAGGCCAGTACAGGTATTCATATTCCCTAGGGGTGGCAGGACAAATATCCATGACTACTGTGCGACACTTACCCAAATTTTCACTGAAGCAAGCAAGCTCTAGTCCCTGTAGATTCAGTGATGGCTATTGGTAAATCTATCAAGCTAACAAAAAGCCATACAGCCAACTGTCACTGGTTGGTCACTCTTCCCATTTCTCTACCCGGTTCCATGGTGTGATGCCACAGAGAGACAGAAAGGATGTATGTGCCACAACCACCTAAAGCAGCATGTCCACCCTGAGGATACAGTAGAAGACATTATTCATGGTCACTTACAAATTCTTTTTTATGAGGAACCATGAGAGAGTTTTGTCTTCAGTCTCAGTAAATGGAGAAGCCAGCCTGCTCTGACCAAGCGGGAACAGTGTGAATCAAGGAAACAAGAGGCAGGCACTATGCTGAGTCGGCTTCTGGAAAACTTAGGGCCAACACCATTAGCACCTACAGCCCAGGAGAAGCCCAAGAGTACATATTTCACACATAATTCCTTTCCTTTTCTTCCACTTTCTCAGAGTTGAGGATCAAACACAGGACCACACACATACAAAGCACACATTCTACCGCCGAACTAAATTCCCAGTTTTCCTTAACTTTTCCAATCCCTGGGTCCTCTGCCTTGATTTTGTTACCAAGTTTAAAGTAAATGGTTTATTTTGACTTCTCACTATCTTTGTCATTCTTCTACTCCTTTTTGTGGAGGATCAAATGAAAACACATACTGTTAGCCATAATTATAGTTCTAGAAGTTCCAAGTGCTCCCAATGAGCTGAGGATACAAGCAGGCAAGTGTTCTTCCTAAGTGGAGGAGCCTGGGGGACAGTGCTGTGGAGAGATCCTACACAGAACAGACAGACTGGAGAGATGCTACACAGGACAGCCAGGCAGATCTCCATTTGTAAGAAGGAAAGGACAATGAGTACCGCCCCCCCCCCCAAGCCACGTCAACAACACCAGCACTGATTCTCCTGCCCACTGCTATTATTGCTGTGCAGTTTGGAGAGCCTTTAAGTGCCCACACTCCTAGAAGGCTGTGGGCCATATTTTTGCCTTCTGTGTTTTCCAGTTTCCAGGCTGACCAAGGCTGGGAGGGAGAGGACTCTGAAGTTAAATTAGAAGGGCTCTCTGCTGCCCTGCTTTCATCCCTTCTGCCCCCTTTGGCTCCTGCCTCCTCTGACAGGTGGATCTGAAATGGTAGCCGGCCCCTTCAGTTCACTGGGGGCAGCTCTGAGGTCTGTTCATTCACTTTGGATAGAGTTGCCCAAATAAATCCACTGTCTTTTGGTGGATTTTTCAGCCAAAGTAGCTTTCTGGAGAGCAAATGTTGCCTTTCTGATGGAAAGGAAGCAAGTAGAGATAAGGAAACAGTACTAGGTGCAATCTCCCACAGGCAGGCAGGCTCTCCACCCTGCATGGCAACTGTCTCATGAGCTCAGCTGGATGGGGAGTGAGAGACAAGGGTCAAGTGGCCCTTGACCATCTTACATGCTGAGCCCTGGCTGGAACCAGCCTCTGCCACCAGGAATCCAGATAGACTATTCCAAAGATTCTGCAGAGAACTAAGGGTTCTTTATTTGAGGGTTCCCTTATCGCCCTGATGGGCCCCTAAGCAGGATGCTTAGGAATCTCCTACAGGAGGGACTGGTGTGGCTGTGAGAACCCTTGGAGGTGTGAGGTTCTTTTGGTGTGTGGGATGGGGACTCCTCTTTCCTGAGCCTAGTGTTGCAAGGGCAGCAGCTTGTATTTAAAGAACCTAGCTTCGGGTTTCATGTGTGTGATAGGTATTTGTGTTTAGAGATCAATATTGACCTCATTAGCCGGGTGAGCTCAGAGTCATTCTTCCAGGCCTCAGTGTTCTTCTCTGTGTAGTAGACAATAGTTCTATTTACCTTGTACTATAGTCAGCATTAAGAAGAGTAAGTCAGGTTGGGTGATGGTGGTACATGATTTTAATCCTAGCACTCAGGAGGCAGAGGCAGGTGGATATCTGATTTTGAGGCCAGCCTGGTCTACAGAGTGAGTTCCAGGACAGCCAGGGGTACACAGAGTGACCCTGTCTCAGAAACAAACAAGCAAAGCAGAATGGGGTCTGGAGAGATGGCTTGGTAGTTAAGTGCAAATACTGTTCTTCCAGAGGACTGGAGTTTGATTTTTAGCATCCGTGTTGAGCATTGCCTCTTTAGAAACCAGCACACATAGGCACATACACATAGTTAAGAACAATAATAACAAATCCTTAAAAATTAAGTCAGAATGAAGGTAAACGTGCACAGCACTGTCTGTCATTCGTTTTCCCTTCTAAGCCCAGGGTTTCCTGTTTCCCAGAAGTTTAGATTCAATGAACCAGCACTGAATGTGTGAAGCCAAATATACCACCACTGCAAGGGGCTCTGTAATAAAACAAATTTCTCAGGTGTTCAGTGCTCCAGGACAGCAGATGTGCACAACGAAACACAATGAGCAAGTAATACCTATCGGATCACAGACAGACTCAACTGACTGGGCTTTGTATTAATCAGGGTTCTCCAGAGGCAGAATCAATATGACAAAGACTTACAGAGAGGGGGGTTTAACTTAAGAACTCATTTATGAGGTTATGAGACCCAGCAAATCCAAAATCTGCAAGGTGAGCTGGCAGCCAGTGTTGAAGTCTGAAAGACAGCTGCTGGAAGAATTCCCTCTTCCTTGGAGGATGATAGTTTTTGTTCTAGAAAAGTCTTCAACTGACTGGATGAGGCAAGGCTAATTCATATTAAGGAGGACAGTCACTCTGTGAAAGTCCTCTAACTGGGCATGGTGGCACATGCCTAATCACAAGGGCAACCGAGGCAAAAGGATCGGAGATGCCAGCTCATCCTGGACTATATAGAAAGTTCCAGATAATTCCACACAGTTATTTAGGCTGAATTAATACATAAATAAACATATATGTTAATCTTATTTAAAACCTTAAAGACCTAGGCATGGTGACTCAGAGGCTTTGTCACATGTGATTAAGTATTAGGACATTATACTCTACCCAGTGCTGAGGAGATTGTCATCCCTGTCTCCATCTCCTGGCCTGAGCTAGGGGTTTCCCTTTGTGCTGCCAGGACACATAGGTCTTATGACACACAGATGGCTAGCCCAGCTGAGTAATCACTGACACGGGGTTGGCCAGGCACACAGTAAGGGCTCAATACATGCTCACAAAATAGGCAAGAACTAAGAGACTGCAGGTGCTTACTCCACTCATTGCACTGATGTCCACTCTGCCCCCTTCTTGACCTAAGATGATGTAGGAGGCATTCACGGCTCCTCCACTTGGATTTCTTCTCCTGATCCAGGAGCACACACGGCTGTATGGCAGCCAGATGCCAGTGCCCTTCTTACAAGCTCTGATTGAATGGATTCCTAGGGCTGTGGTGCAGCTCAGTGGTTCAGCACTTGCTCTGAATGCATGAGAACCTCAGGTTGGACCTCTGTGACTGCACAGTGTAAATTTTGACAGTGATTATCCACCACCCCCAAGAAGCCTAGAGGGCCCTTTGGCCAGGCTCGGGACAAAGCAAGATATGCCATAATGCTGAAGACAACCAGGGCTCTGCTATTGAGTCTCTGGCAAGTATTGGGCACATGGATTGCATTTAATCATCACAAAACCTGACAAAGCAAGAAGCTTCCTATCTTACTTCGGTGCCCTGAGTCTATGGGTCCCTTTTCAGAATAATGCTTTTAAATGCAATCCCACAATAATAACAATTGCAAAGGAAACCAATTAGTTTAAAATACAATTTTCATAAAATTATAAAGCTTCCCGTGCCTCATTACTAATGCATTAAATATCAAGAGCTAGCAGCAAGTCTAAAGAACAGTGGTAAGTCTGAAGCACATGAATGCAGATGCTATATGGAGACCCCTGCAACAACTGTAAGGTAGCCTGGAAACAGCTGTTGTGTGGCGACAAAGATGCCAGGTGCTAACACATGGTGCTTACATTCACAATCAACTGAGATGCTAAATTTCAGTTAGAGAAAATAAAAATGATTTCCCCTTACACCGAACAATAGATTCCTCTGTTTCATCCACAATGGTCCATTATCAAGGTAAACCACTTTTTTCCCTAATTTATTTACACACGAAGAAACTACTTCCAAGAGACTAAGGAACCTTTCAAAGATCATGCAGTTCTCAGAACTTGTCTGCCCCTCCTGCTTGTCCTATTTTCACTAGCAGAGCTCACCAATCTTTAATGAGCTTGCTGCCAATCACTTGGAAACCCTGTTACAGTGGATAAGCCTGGCTCACCACAAGAGGTTCTGTCTCAGTGGGTCTACCTAGAGCATTTGTACGAGGTTCAGTTCTGACTTGCCCCTTTGATCCTATGCTGTGTGGCTGGGACCACACTACATTCTCTGACAGTGATGTAGGGAATCTCCTTGAAAAGAGACAGTCACTTTGGGCATGTGGTACTGAGTCAAGAGACCTGTGTTGTTGCATCTGCGGTGTAGACTGTTCTCGTCCTCTCCAACGATCTCCCTCTCTTCACCTTGAGGTATGATGCTGCTTTAGGATTCCATCTCATTTTGTTTTAGGCTGGTCTCACTTTGGGGAAACGTCCCAGAGTGATTAGTCTGTTAGGTTTTGAAGATATCCCTGTCTACCTTCTTGGAGATAGTTGAGGGTTCCCTCTCACATCTGCCATCCACCTCAAGTCCAGCTAGCTACCTTGAGATCTGAGCAGCTGAGGAGCTGGTGCAGGGAGCCTAGCCCTGGCCTCCAGTCTAGTCCACTGGTGCTTAACCTAGACTGGGCAGGGAAATGAGGAAGAAGTGTTGGATCGGGACTGTGCCTGGGTCAACCCCAGAAAGCTGGACACTCTACCTTGGCTTTAGGATTTTTAAACCAGATGGTCACAAGAAACAGCCAAAAATCACTTGTTCAGTGAAAGAGAATCAGCTGTGCTTATGGCTGTGGAAGGCCAGTCCCATGCCAGACACTGTTTGACGGCTCACATGCAGTACTTCCCCCATCCTCACAGCCATCCCAAGTGGGTGGTCTTAGGTCTACTTTATGGATAAGGACACTGAGCTCAGAGCATAAAGCAAACTTGTCCATAGCCACAGAACAAGCAAACATATGGCCCAGAATTGAAATCCTCCTTAGTCTGTCTCCTGAGCCCAAATTCTTAGAATTTTGCTTTCCCAAATAGACATGACATAAATGTAGTACATTTTCTTATCCCAAGTTCTAGTGCTTTCTTTTTCACTTAGCATTCGTCATCTTTGGGCTGATCAAGTGTTTTAAAGATGCTGCAAACTTGGAAATCCGCCAGACTACACCCACAGCTAGCTTCAGATCTCCATCGCCTTTTTCCAGTTACCTCTCAGCTTTCTGTGACAGAGACAACTCCTGTCTGTGTCACCGGATGCCTACTTGAGGTCCTAAATGTAATCTGACAGGTGACAAATACTGTGAGAAGCAAGGAGGTCCTTGACTGTGTTCCTGCTGGAACAAATGTCTACCCTGAGTAGCTTAATAAATTACCAGCTTCCAATTTAAAGTGAGAGCCAGGATTTCAGGAACTTGGGCTGAATGGCATAGGGGCGAGTTTGGCATTGACCAGGGAAACAGCAAAAGGAAAGAGGCTTTGGGGTTAGACTATGGGAACCGAGCCCACTCTCCCCTTTTTGATTGCATGACTATGAAAGGTAGTTTGGCCCTTGAGCCCCACTTTGTATAAAATGAGGTTAACAATAGCTAAAGTCTTGTTAAGATAAAGGAGAGAACATGAACAACGGTACCCATTTTAGGTGTTCAGTGACTGACAGCCCTGACTATCTCCTCCTCCCGACTGTTAGAAACCTGCTCATGGCTTTCCGCTGTTAAGCAAGCATTCTGGCCATTAGCACTGGTAAATTTTAGAAAAAATGTTATTTCTTTGCACTGTTGTGGTCACTTCAGATCTTGAGTTCTTTATGTTTGTCTCCAGGCATTTCCCATAAGAGAAACCCCCAAGGCCCTTTGTGTACTAAAGAGACCATTATATAAAAATGTACTAAATGGACCATCCATCCCTAGATACAAGATGGCTGTGAAAAGGATGTTGTAGTTACTCATTGGTAATCTATTATCCTTTTAAAATTTACTTACTGCTGTTGTAATATTTGAACAGCATCTGACACATAAAATAAACCCAAATAGGGAAATCTTAAAGAATGGCAAGGAAAAGGAAAATTTTTGAAAAAGCAACTGTGCACAGGTGGGAAAGTCCACCTCCTTAACCTGAAGACAATTGCCTGAGTCCACGTCATTAAGTCAGGGGTCCAAAAGCTAGCTGACAAAATTGCCACAGGATCACTGCCAGCAGAGAGTGACCAGAGATTTACATAGGTCCAGTGACTGGGGAAAAGTGTGCTCCCCAGACTGTCTAGGGAGCACACTTTGAATTAGATGAAAGCATCTAATTCAAAGGACTCAGGCCTTGTCTTGACAAGCTCGTAGTGTATTGTCTCCAGAGCACTAGGACCCAAGCTCTTTAAGTCTTTAAGGTTGTTAGCAGTCAGACGTCTTCTTTGGAAAAAGTTACCATCATTTTCATTCTTTAAAAAAACACACCTCAAAATTCTCAAATTAAACTTTATTGGGCCACAGGGCCTGCACTCATTCAAGTCAGACAGAGTCTCAGAACTGAATGGGTATGATCTCTCATCTCTAAGAATCTGTCTCCAATTGACAACCTATTGCAAAAGAAAAAATTTTCTCCAATGGAGTCTCACTGGGTATATAAGTCACACTTAAGGACAGACCTCACACCCAGCTGTAGGTGCCAACACAAACTTAGTTTTTTCTTTTAATTCTCACTGGTCTTTTGCTTGTACATTGTGGTTTCTGATTCATATTTTGGGTGGGTTTGTGTGTGGGGTGGGAGGACCTTGTGCTCTTTCGTTGTTTTATTCCAGTTTGTTTGTATTTTTATTTGTTTTATAAAGAGAGAAAAATGGATGTGTGGAATTGGATGGGTGGGGAGGTTGGGAGGCTCTGGGAGAGGTGGGGGAGACTGTGAGCCGAATATATTGTACAAAATCTCAATGAAAAATAACCTTTGTTAAGCAATTAAAATTAGACCCACAGAAAGTATTTTCAGAAAGTGCCTGCACCGGAACATAAAGGCCATTCTCTCTCCACTCCCAAAGCACTTTGGCTGGGAGGGGGGTTTCCCAGGGGCATTATCATAAACATTAGTAATATGAAGAAAGAACTAGGTACCATCCCTGTAATACTTGTGGGCAAGTCTGCATAATGGAATGTGGGGTAAGTGAGACCAAAGAGGACTGTGCCAAGTGAAAGACATCTTCCTAGAGAGCTGAACTTGAGCACATCCCACCTTAGTGACCCAAGGCATCTACAGAGGTCACCCAGCAGCTCCCACCTGGCTGTGCAGAACTTGCTTCAAGGCACAGACACTTGTCTGGCTGGGCTGCAAAAGAAACTTTCATTCCTTCAGTGTAAAAGGACTGCATCCTGGCGCCTATGCAGCTCTGTACATACAATGTGTGCTGGACATTGGCAAACTCATCTAAGAAGCTCCAAATAGAAAATGTTTCTGTAGTTTTAAACGGGCTTCTCAGCCACCTGCAAAATGGAGAAAGACTGGCTAGGAAAAAAAAAAAAAAAACCCACACTAAAACTGAAAAGCCCCAACCTAGAGTTCTGTAGTAGGCTCTGCATGAGGTGCTAACCTGTGGACGAGACCAGGTCAGGAGCAGCATGGGGTGACATGCCTATAATCCCAGCACTCTAAGAGCTTTGGCAGAAATCCAAAATGCTCAAGGACAGTTTGCACCACACAGCGAATGGAGCCAGAGAACATGCGTGTGGAGACAATGCTTTACACCAGTGATTCTGCAGATGCAGAAGCCAACATTGCTGTGCTTCCCAACAATGCATATAGTTGAGTCAACCTGACACAAGCCAGAGTCATTTGGGAGTAGGAAACATCAATGGATAGAATGCCCCAGCCAGACTGGCCTGTGGGCAGGTCTATGGTACATTCTGTTGGTTGATGATTGATGGAGAAGGGCCTACCTCACTGTGGACCATGCCACTCTGGGTTGGTGGTCCTGGGAGCTATAAGAAAGCAGGCTGAGTAAACGCTGAGGAGTCAGCCAGGAAGCAGCTCTCCTCCATGGTATTTGCATTAGTTCCTGCCTCTACCTCCTGCCCTGACTTTCCTCAGCAATGGAGTGTGACTTGAGAGTTGTAAGCTGAAACAAACCCTTTCCTCCCCATGTTATTCGTGGGTTTTATGTTTCTATCACATCAATAGAAACCCTAACTAGACGCCTCTTCTCAAGGGGGCCTAGAGCATGCCACGTGTCTTCCTTGTACCTTTCTCATTCGTCTGTGGGTCATTCTCCTCGGGCAGGTGTAAGGTCTTACAGACAGTGAAATAAAGGAGCTGTTTGAGCTGGGTGGAGAGTGCAATGCAACATGAGACTCAGCAGGAATCATCATCCACTGTGCCTGCGTGCGTGCGTGCGTGCATGCGTGCGTGCGTGTGTGTGTGTACCCATACATGCAGGGGCAACTGAGCAAAACAATAAAGAAGGCCAAGAGTAGTCAAGGCAAAAACAGGGACTTCTTAGAAGGAAAGATTTTCCTGCCATTATGGATCCAGCCATGATGTCCCAAAGGGCAAGAGTATAAGCACTCCCTTAGGCTAAACCACCTCTGGAGGACTGCAGGGCTGGGGAGACACTAATGGGAAGCGAGTCAGCTCCCTTGCATCGTCTGTTCCAGAAAGTCAGCACCCTCATCAGTAACTGGAACACTGAAAATCTGCAAAGCCTCTTTTGGCTGATCGTTTGTCCCCTAGGTCAATTTGTACCACAGCAATTCCGATTGCCACTGGTGAGCAAGACATGGAACAATTACCAGCTGACCTATTGCTGACTTCCACTAACTAGGTGCTCAGAGCCAGGTATTTCTGGTCATGTAGAGCAAGGGACAAATTTGTCAGCAGACTGTTCTTTCCCTAGGAGTATCTGTCCAGCAGGCTGTGAAGGAAATCCCTCTGCTCCTATGACCCTGGTAAATCCCCAAAGCCTTCAGACCTGCCAAGAGACCTCACTCAGAGAGAGACCTTGGAGGTGAAGCTGGAACATTCTGAGAACATTTCTGAGCCACACAACAGAGCAGAGAATCTGCCCCTTAGTTATCTTTGCCTTGTTTAAAAAGTCAGCCCAAGAAGGAGCAGGGCAATACATTCAATGTCTATGGATCTCTGCAGTACATGAAAGGAATAGTTGCTTCCATGTGTTTTGAGCAAAAATTTCAAATGAACAATTTCTTCACTTTTATCTGTTTTCAGGTCTTCTGATTTTCCACTTCATTAAAAAAAAAACACCCCCCCAGCCAGATTGCCACATGGTTTCATATCATGGTAATGTGTTATGTCTGTATAGAAAAATTGATGTTCCTTACACAAATCCCGTGTACAGTCTGATAAAATATATTCACTGTATTTTGCTTTTAATTCATCAGACTGCCGTGCATAACGTATTCCTCCTCTGCCAGAACAAATTCAAGCTCCTACTGTATCCCTTCATGTCATGTTAGCTCAACAACAATGTCAGTCTCCCTTCCTTGATGGATGCGAATACAAAAATGCATAATGGCATTGATAAGACCTTCCCAGGCTATGTAAAACGTAACAGCATGTACAGTAACCACCGATTGTCTAATTGGTCACAGTGAATATGTTTGTAGGCATGTGTGTGTTGAGAGGCAAAGTATATACGCATGCAAGAACTTGTTTCCACATCTGCATGAACAAGACATGAGATGAAGGAAAGCCCAAAGAGGAGAAACAGGGATGGAGAGAAGGCTCAGCAGTTAAGAGCACTCGTTACTCTTACAGAGGAGCCGGGTTCAATTCCTAGCACCTACACAACAGCTCAACCATCTGTAACTCCAATTCCATGGGATCCAACACTGTCATCTGATTGGGTGGTGGTGGCACATGCCTTTAATCCCAGTGCTTTGGAGGCAGAGACAGGTGGCTCTCTGTGAGTTCGAGGCCAGCCTGGTCTACAAAGTAAGTGCCAGGACAGGTTCTAAAGCTACACAGAGAAACTCTGCCTTGAGTCCTCCCTTCCCCCGACACAAGAGAACCAGCTCTTGGGTACTCTCCTTCTAGCTGAGAGCTGAGCAGTTGGCTTATTCTCTTTCTGGGATCTAAGTGTGCACACATATTTATTAATACATTCTGGATGTGACAGCTCAGTTGTGTCAGCGTTTCTGTTACCACAGTGCCTATGTGTGAAATTTTGTATGTAGTCAAAACTGCTGAGGGCTAACAAATGGTAAAAATATCTGAGACAAGAAGCATGGAAACAGATTAAGGAACCAGACACTTTACTTTGGTTGCATTACCTTGTAAGAGAGTTGAGAACTTAAGTTTTAAAGTATTCTAGGGCTGGTTTCTATTCCCCAGCCCTGATTATTTTGGCATGGAAAGTAAAAACCCAATTTTAATAATAGCTTCTAAGGAAACACACGTGTTTTGGGTATATTTCCCCTTGAGCCAGGGTCTTGCTTTGGAGCCCAGGCTGGTTGAGAACTCCCATCTCCACCAGCATCCAAGTCCTGGAATTATAGGAATACAACCATGCCTGGCTTTCACAGCTGCCTGTAGAAGGGACCAGTCAATAACGTGTCTGCAGGGATGCCTGGCCTGAGTGTTGCATCAAGTACAGGGAAGTTAAAATAGATAAAAGGCTCACACAGTCTTTTAATAAAGAGCTCACAATGTAGATGGGATTATATAATACACAAGATATTCTCCAAGAGATCTACAACAGAAAAATTGAGTGTAAATTCAATTTTGGCAAGGAAGATTTTATTTTAACTGTATTGGGAAAAACTATATCGATAGATTCACCATATAGCTTATCCTTTATGATGTTTAAAGGAAAGTAAATGTAAGACTATTCCATTTCATTTCTTTCAAGGTTAGTATATAAAAATTAATTTTTGGCTATCCAGGAAAAATAGTATGTATTTTCACAATTTTCTTTTATCCCTATTTTTAGGTGTGTGTTGGGGGGGGCAATAGGAATATAGTCTATAAGTGAGTCTAAAGTGGAATAGAGAAGGCAAACTGCATAGCTAAGTACCAGGAAGCCAATGTACAAAGTGCAATTCAGATCCATGTGGGTTAATTAGGGAAGGCTGTGTCTGTGTGTCTATGCTGCTCTTCTGCAACACTGCCCTGTACAGCATTGCAGAACAGCCTAAGAGAGGCAGACATGGCAAATACAATCTCCCCATGGGCATGGAAACAAAAATATAAACACTTATACAGTCATCTCTGGAACATCCATATTCACAGAACTAAAGAGCAAAGATACCAACAACTCAGGATGGCATGACTAAGTCAATGAAGTAGCTGTGAGATGAACTTCTTTTTGAGCCCAGGTGTGGTGGTTTGAGTAAGAACAGCCCCCATAGGCTCATGGATCTGAATTCTTGGTCCCCATGGAGTGATACTAAGTGAAAGGATTAGGAACTATGGCCTTTTGAGGAAGTGTGTCACTAATACTAAGGTGGGTTTTGAGGTTTGAAAAGCCTATGTGAAGCCCAGTGTTCCCTCTTATCTTTCTGCCTGTGGATCTGGTTGTAGAACTCTCAGCTACTCCTCCAGCACCCTGTCTGCCTGCACGCCGCCATGCTTATTACATGATGACAAAGAACTAAACCTCTGAAACTGTAAGCCAGCCCCAATGAAATATTTTTTGTAAGAGTTGCCTTGATCATGTTGTTTCTTCACAGCAACAGAACAATGACTAAGATATTAGATGTACCCAATACTCAAGGAGGTCCCATTTCTGCCACAAATACTGGTCGTCTGAGTTAGAAACCATTTCGCCATTGGGTTACAACTGCTGCAAATAGTTAAGGGTTTACTTACAAGACAGTCTCAGACTGCTGGCTAATGCTCTGTAGATTCTACTAGAAAACCCTTTCAGGGTACAAATGCTATTTTGAATTTGGAATAAAAGCATGGCATTGGCATATAACTTGGTTATAAAAACACATTTTAACCATTTTTGTGTTTGCAGTGTTGATTGGACCCAGGACCTCCCACATGGCTAGGAGGGGCTCTCGCACCAAGCTGCATTCACACCCAAAAATCGCTTTTAAAACTTACACAAAAGCATCCAGCTGCCCTAAGTTCTCTTCTTGGTTCAGCTCTCACCCACCAGCCGTTTTGCTCATGGCCTCTTGTCTCCTTCCAATAAATTCAGTCTTGTTAATTTCTTGAACTATTTCTTTTTCACCCAAAATCAGAGGCTTTTCTTCAGAGGTGTGACTTCTACACCTAGTTCTGTGTGGGCTCTCACCAGAATGCTTCAAAGAAAATCTCATGAGGGAACCCTCCAGCCCCAGTAGGAGAAACTCCCACTGCTCAGCTCATCCTTTGCAGCTGAGACTGTGCTATGTGCAGCGAGAACACTGCAAGCCTTTGGGCAGCTACCCATTGCTTCTGATGCAATGGGGACAGTGGATTCTTCCACACATAAGTCCATTTCACACTCATGAAACAGGTCACAAGAATGATCCAGAAGCCATGCAAACCCCACCAATTGGACTGTTTCTCACATACCTGTGGCATTGCTTCAGCATCCTTGAGACAAACTGGATTGAGATCCTACTCCCATCTGTAAAAAAATAAATGCAATCTTGAAAGAGATCCTAAACTCCCATCGAGCCTTTCTTTTCTTTACCTGTAATATGAGAAAAATAGTCAGGCCTGTCTCTAGGTTAGCTCTGAAAATGAAAATATAATGTAGGTGGAATGTTTGCAAAGGTGCTCAGGAAATATTAGGTTTAACTAAAATACTTTGTGGGGTTTGAGAGCTCGGAGATTAACAGTACTTGTTGCTCCTGGAGAGAACCTGGGTTCAGTTCCCATTACCTATTCAGTGGCTCAGGGCCATCCATAACTTCAGTTCCAGGTCTTTTGATCTCTTGGGCACCAGGCAGGCACCAGGTGCAGACACATTTATGGAAACAAAACATTCACATACGTAAAATATCTAGAAGTAAATAAATAGATCAATAAAAAGCTTGTGCAAATGAAGTGGTTTCTTGGCTTTTACAACACTATAGCTTAGGAGATTCAGCTCAGATTCAGTGTTGATGGTGCTGTTAGGCACTGCTGACCAGGCCACAGTGGGAAGGGTTAGCGTGGAAGGAAATGAACCAAACATGACTTAATGAACTTGCATTTCAATTGAGCAGAATTTTTATTTTTTCAAAAAGGCTTTTTATAATTTTTTTCTCAGCAACGATAAAAGGAAAAAAAAGAAGCACTCAACTGGGAACAATAGCTACTCAGTTCATAAAAAAATCATTAGAAGGAACATTTTCTTTGTCTACCACACCTAGCAATTTTGCTTGTAGGCAACAATCCAGATCACTTAGATTCTACCTATGAAAATGAGGTCAGAGAACCCTCTCAAATATTCCAGCTAATAAATTACACTGGTAGAAATTCTAATTTCCTAATGTATGAAACTACCCATAAATAAAAATTTTGGCTCATAATTCACCAAATGTTTTTGATAACTACATGATAATGACCTGTCGCTAACAGGGTATGCGCCTTGGGTTGCCTTCTCATTAGAAGCAAGGGTAGGGGATGCTAATGTACACCCTCCCCATCAAATCCTCCTGCAGCCAGAGGCCTGTGTTGGGGAAGAGTGTGGGAGTGACTGAAGATTACATGGCTCCCACTCTGTGGAAGGAAGCAAGACTCCCTGGTCTCAGCAGCTCACCCTAAGTTGACTGAGTCACAGAAACCTCTCATTTTTGACATTAAGGATCTGGCTGATTCATCTGTTCTCACAAATGTCATTAAACTATTTTAAGCTAATTATGAAATGTGTTGAAGATAATTCACAGAGAGCTATTTTTCTGTCTTCAAGGTTTCCCATGACAACCAAAAAATTTCCCCCACACAGACGTGTAATCTTTAATGCCCTTGCTGGGTAATCATAAGTAACACAATTCTTGAATTTTCTTGTTAATAAAAAAACTATGAGGCAAAAGTCACCCATGTTTAAAAGTGTTTCTTATATTTAGCATGAACATTTGTAAGAATGAGTGTACTTTTGTGCTGGTGGCCACATCAGAGGAGCAGCAGGTGGCAATTGACTTCACAGGATCAGCCCACAGGAATTCAAGACACTGATGGATGAATCTCAGATAGACAAGGCCTCAAGAGCTTTGGCCCCAGAATATCTCTTGCTACTGCTGTGTCTTTACATGTTTGCTGTTGCCATTTTTCCTCTGGAATCTGGCATGGTGTGAATGGGTGTGGGGATATCCCCACTGCCTTTAATGTAGTGTGATTATCTCATGGAAATATCCTGTTCTAGTGGGCATTTTAACTTGTGAATTATTACAAAGATGATTTCCTTCTAAGCTGTACCATTTAACTGAAGCAATGATTTTATACAATAATAGTCTCAGTTTAAATAGGAATTTGATGATTAAGGGTCTAATAAATATAATGATGAATTGTGATAGAGGTTAGCTTGGTGGAAAACTCAATGTAGGTAAAAGCAAGATATGGTGCTGCCCCCACCCCTAATAAAACAGGGGCTGCAGAGGACAGAAAAATAGAACAAGAAAATGTCACACAGTTAGTTTCTCTTGAGGAGCTGCATAGACT
Organism: Cricetulus griseus; assembly: GCF_003668045.3. Lineage (NCBI taxonomy): Eukaryota > Metazoa > Chordata > Mammalia > Rodentia > Cricetidae > Cricetulus > Cricetulus griseus. Next base: position 232,172,623 of record NW_023276807.1, read on the forward strand.
GTGGCTTAGGTTAATGATTAAGAAAAATGATTGAATCTCAGAAGCTAAGCTATCTCAAGTTCTTTTAATCTTGATGCTGAGAGATGTGTTCACAGGTTTTGGTGTGCATCGTAGCTCAAACAAAGCATTAAAATATGACTTAAGGTTAGATTAATATATTTTTTGTTGTCCACCCTGAGTCCGGATGCACCTCACCCTTGTCCACCCTCGGCCCTCTGTCCTCTGGCTGCCACCCTCGCCTGAGGTTGAGTCTGGGTGCTGCTCTGACTCCAACCTCCCCCTTCTCAATTCTGCCTGAGCCCCCTCACCCCCACAAGAGTGGACCTGCCCAGACCGGAAGGCCCACCCTGAGTCTGGACTCACCTCACCCTTGTCGCCCTCCGCCCTCTGCCTGCTGCCTGAGCCTGAGCCCTCTGCCTGCCACCTGAGAGAGGGAGAGACCCCACCTGCACCCACTGGAAGAAGGGATGGGAAGGCGACAGAATAAGAACACACTCAAAAACAGAAAGACCAATGTGACACCACCAGAATCTAGGGATACCACACCAGCAAGAACTGAAAAGCCCAATGCAGAGGATGAAGAAGAGATGGACCTTAAAAATTATCTTATGAAGATGAAAGAGACCACTAAAGAGGAAACAAGAAAATCCCTTAAAGAAATAGAAGAAAAAACAGGCAAAAAATTACATGAAATGGAGGAGAAGACAAATAAAAAATTCAAGAAATAAATTTCTTAAAGAATCTAAAGAAAGCCAAAAAACAAACAAACAAACAAGTGAAGGAAACAATTCAAACAGTTCAAAAAGCACAATTAGAAACAATAAAGAAAATGCAGAATGAGGGTATGCTGGAAATAGAAAATCTGGGTAAATGATCAGGAACCTCTGATGTAAGCATAACCAATAGAATACAAGAGATGGAAGAGAGAATCTCAGGTGTTGAAGACTCGTTAGAGGATATACAGTCATCGACCAAAGAAAATCTCAAGTCCAGCAAATCCCTAACACAAAATATCCAGGAAATATGGGGCATTGTAAAAAGACCAAACCTAAGAATAATAGGTATGGAAGAAGGGGAAGAAATTCAGCTCAAAGGTACATAAAACTTATTCAACAAAATCATAGAAGAAAACTTCCCCAACCTAAAGAAGGATATGCCTATGAAAGTTCAAGAAGCTTATAGAACATCAAATAGATTAGACCACAAAAAGAAGTCCCCTCGCCACATAATAATCAAAACACCAAACTTACAGATTAAAGAAAAAATATTAAGAGCAGCAAAAGAAAAAGGCCAAGTAACATACAAAGGCAGACCTATCCGAATAACACCAACTTCTCAATGGAAACTTTGAAAGCCAGATCCTGGATAGATGTTCTATAAACGCTAAGGGGATATGGATGCCAGCCCAGACTACTGTATCTAGCAAAGCTTTCAATCACTATAGATAGAGAAAACAAGATATTCCATGACAAAACCAGATTTAAGCAATACATATCCACAAATCTAGCCCTACAGAAATTACTAGAAGGAAAACCTCTAACGTAATGAAGATAACTATGCTCAAAAAACCATAGGTAATAGATAATCCCACTTTATCAAACACCAAAAAAGGGGGTGTGGAAATCCACACACAATAACACGACCACCAACAAATCCAAAACAAACAAGAATCAACAATCAATGGTCATTAATATCCCTCAATGTCAATGGTCTTAACTTGCCTATAAAAAGATACAGGCTAACAAAATGGATACGAAGACAGAATTCATCCTTCTGCTGCATACAAGAAACACATCTCAACCTCAAAGACAGATGGTACCTCAGAGACTGGGAAAAGGGTTGGGAAAAGATTTTCCAATCAAATGGACCCAAGAAACAAGCAGGTGTAGCAATCCTAATATCTAACAAATTAGATTTCAAACTAAAGTCAATCAAAAGAGATGAAGAAGGGCATTTCATACTTGTCACAGGAAAAGTCCATCAAAATGAAGTCTCAATCCTGAACATCTATGCCCCAAATACGAAGGCACCCACATTTGTAAAAGAAGCATTACTAAAGCTCACATCACACATAAAACCACATACATTTATAATAGGAGACTTCAACACCCCGCTCTCACCACTAGATAGGACCACCAGACAGAAACTTAACAAGGCAACAAAAGAACTAACAGAGGTTATGACCCAATTGGGTTTAACAGATATCTATAGAACATTTCATCCAAACACAAAAGAATATACCTTCTTCTCAGTGCCACATGGAACCTTCTCTAAAATTGACCACATACTCGGCAATGTAGCAAACCTACACAGATACAAAAAATTGGAATAACCCCCTATATCTTATCAGACCACCATGCTTAAAGTTAGAATTCAACAACAACACAAATTGCAGAAACCCTACAAACTCATGGATATCAAATAATGCGCAATTGAACAATTCCTGGGTCAAGGAAGAAATAAAAAAAGAAATTAAAGACTTTCTAGAATTTAATGAGAATGAAGACACAACATACCCAAACCTATGGGACACTTTGAAAGCACTGCTAAGAGAAAAGCTCATAGCTGTAAATGCCCACATGAAGAAACTGGAGAATAGTCACACTAGAGAATTAACAGCACAACTGAAAACTCTAGAACAAAAGGAAGCAAACTCTCCCCGGAGGAGTAGATGCCAGGAAATAATCAAACTGAGGGCTGAAATCAATAAAGTAGAAACTAGGAAAACACTTAGACTCAATGAAACAAAGAGTTGATTTTTTGAGAAAGTCAACAAGATAGACAAACCTTTATCCAAACTAACCAAAAGGCAGAGAGAGAGCATGCTGATTAACAAAATCAGAAATGAAAAGGGGGACATAACAAGGGACACTGAGGAAATCCAGAGAATCATCAGGTCATACTTTGAAAACCTGTGCTCTACAAAATTCGAAAATCTAAAGGAAATGGACAATTTTCTGGATAGATATCATTTAACAAAAATTAAATCAAGAACAGATAAGCAATTTAAACAGACCTCTAACCCCTAATGAAATAGAAACAGCCATCAAAAGTCTACCAACCAAAAAAGCCCAGGGCCAGATGGTTTCAGTGTAGAATTCTACCAGAAATTCAAAGGAGAGTTAATACCAGTACTCCGCAAATTGTTCCACACAATAGAAGCAGAAGGGACATTACCAAGCTCTTTCTATGAGGCTACAATTACCTTGGTACCCAAGCCACAGAAAGACACAACAAAAAAAGAGAGTAACAGACCAGTAACAGACCAATATCACTCAGGAACATCATTGCAAAAATATTCAACAAAATACTGGCAAATCGAATACAAAAACACATCAGAGAAATCATCCACCATGATAAGTTGGCTTTTTCCCAGGAATGCAGGGATGGTTCAACATATGAAAACCCATCAATGTAATCCACCACATAAACAAACTGAAAAAGAAAAGCCACATGACCATCTCACTAGATTCGGAAAAAGCCTTTGACAAAACCAACATCCCCTCATTATAAAAGTCTTGGAGAGATCAGGAATAACAGGAACATATCTAAACATGATAAAAATCAATATACAGCAAACCAACAGCCAACATCAAACTAAATGGAGAGAAACTCAAGGCTATTCCTCTAAAATCAGGAACAAGACAAGGCTTTCCACTCTCTCCATATCTCCTTAATATTGTACTTGAAGTCCTAGCTAGAGAAATAAGACAACAAAAGGAGATCAAGGGGATACAAATTGGAAAGGAAGAAGTCAAACTTTCAATATTTGCAGATGATATGATAGTCTACATAAGTGACCCGAAAAACTCTACAAGGGAACTCCTACAGCTGATAAACACCTTCAGCAAAGTGGCAGGATACAAGATTCACTCAAAAAAAAAATCTGCAGCCCTACTATATACAGAAGATAAATGTGCTGAGAAAGAAATCAGAGAAACATCACCCTTTACAATAGCAACTAACAACATAAAATAATCTTGGGATAACACTAATCAAAAACAAGAAAGACCTGTATAATAAGAACTTTGAGTCTTTAAAGGAAGAAATTAAAGAATATACCTGAAAATGGAAAGATCTCCCAAGCTATTGGATAGGTAGGATCAACATAGTAAAAATGGCAATCTTGCCAAAAGCTATCTACAGATTTAATGCAATTCCCATCAAAATCCCAACACAATTCTTCACAGACCTTGAAAGAACAGTACTTAACATCATATGGAAAAACAAAAAAGCCAGGATAGCCAAAACAACCTTGTACAATAAAGAAACTTCTGGAGGCATCACCATCTCTGACTTCAAGCTCTATTATAGAGCCATAGTTCTGAAGACAGCTTGATATAGGCACAAAAATATATTGACCAATGGACTTGAATTGAAAACCCTGATATTAACCCACACACCTATGAACACCTGATTTTTGGCAAAGAAGCTAGAGTTATACAATGGAAAAAAGAAAGTATCTTCAACAAATGGTGTTGGCATAACTGGATTTGGACATGTAGAAGATTGCAGTTAGATCCGTATCTATCCACATGCACTAAACTTAAGTCCAAATGGATCAAAGACCTCAACATAAACTCAGCCATACTGAACCTCCTAGAAGAGAAGGTAGGTGGCACCCTTGAACAAATTGGTACAGGGAACCATTTTCTGAACAAAACACAAGTAGCACAAACACTAAGATCGACAATTAATAAATGGGACCTCCTGAAACTGAGAAGCTTCTGTAAAGCAAAGGACACAGTCAGCAAGATAAAACGCCAGCTCATAGAATGGGAGAAGATATTCACCAACCCCACATCTGATAGAGGGCTGATCACCAAAATATACAATGAACTCAAGAAGCTAACCAAAACAACAAACAATGCAATTAAAAGGTGGAGTGTAGAACTAAATAGAGAATTCTCAACAGAGGAATCCAAAATGGCTGAAAGACACTTGAGAAAGTGCTCAACATCCTTAGCCATCAGAGAAATGCAACTAAAAACAACTCTGAGATACTATCTTACTCCTGTCAGAATGGCTAAAATCAATAACACCAATGACAATACATGCTGGAGAGGATGTGGAGAAAGAGGAATTCTCCTCCATTGCTGGTGGGAGTGCAAACTTGTACAACCACTTATGGTGGTTTCTCAGGAAAATGGGAATTAATCTACCTCAAGATCCAGCAATTCCTCTCTTGGGCATATACCCAAAGAATGCACACTCATACAATAAGGACATATGTTCAACTATGTTCATAGCAGCATTATTTGTAACAGCCAGAACCTGGAAACAACCTAGATGCCCCTCAACTGAAGAATGGATAGAGAAAATATGGTACATTTACACAATGGAGTACTACTCATTGGGAAAAAAACAATGGAATCTTGAAATTTGCAGGCTAATGGATGGAACTGGAAGAAACCATCCTCAGTGAGGTAACCCAATCACAAAAAGATAAACATGGTACATACTCACTCATTTTTGACTTTTAGACATAGAGCAAAGGATCACTAGTCTACAGTCCACACTGCCAGAGGAGCTAGGAAACAAGGAAGACCCCAAGAGAAGATTGCATAGTCCCTTAAAGAAGAGGATGGGGACAAGTACCCCTGACCAAATTGGAGCCTGGGGGCAGGGAGAGGAAGGAGAGCCTTCATCCAGTTGCTGTTCGAAGCAGAAACAGTCACCCACAGCTAAGCACTGAACCATAATACTGGAATTCAGTTGTGCAGAGGGAGGAGGGATGAGCAAAGGAGCCAAGATGGGGCTGAAGAGACCTACAGAAAAAGTGGACCTGACCTACTAATAGAATGGAGACCCTAGTCATAAAGCTGGGAAACAGCATTGGGCCAAATCAAGCCCTCTGAATGTGGGTACCAGCTAGGAGGCTAAGACAGTCTATGAGATCTCTAACAACAGTGCCAGTCTTTATCCCTAGAGCACAATGGACTTTGGGAGCCCATTCCCTATGGAGGGATACTTTTGCAGTCCAGATACAGTAAGGAGGGCCTAGGACCTCCCCCAAACAGTATGATGGATTTTGAAGGTCCTTGGTGGAGGGCTTCACTATCCCTGGGGAGGAGTGAGAGGGTGTGTTGAGGGGTGTTGGGGGGGAACATGGGACGATGGGAGGGCGAGGGAATGGGGGGAATGGATATGAGTAATAATTAATTTGAGTAATAATTAATATGAGTAATAATTAAAGAATTTCAATAAAAAGATATTTTTGTTAATAGCTTTGAGATGAAAAACCTTGGGAAACAATATAAAGTTTAGAAAGGCTCACAGTTGAGTGAGGGACTTGTTAAGGTCAGGGAACAAGAACAAACCAGCCCAATTATTATTGGCTGATGTGCCTTTCTTGCTATGATTGGTTGGTGATCGAAGATGACTAATCCCTTGTACCCATTTCTGCTGTCAGCTTCCTGATTATATATATAAAACTGTTGATGAGTGGGTATGCACCCTGAGGACATAAAGTAGAGATGATTGATGGCTTTTCATATACAAAAGTTTAGGTTTCCGATTCTTTTCCAATTGGTTCTAAGATTACCCTTTGAGATAAGTAATAAAGTGATCGACACTTTTTTTCATAACCGCAAAATGCACTCTGCCAGTAAAAGAACTGGCTATGAAAAATACTTAGCTTGCTTATACTCTGTTAATCTATAATAAGTTGCTTAGATTATCTTGGGATAATTTGTTTTTCACCTATAATACATAGGATGTTTAATCATGTAAGGGAAATGGGAAACATGTTTTTTGCCTATATCCATTATAATCATTCATTTGAAAAAATAATATAACCACATTGTAATTTTTATATTGCTTGACAGATTTCGTTGGGCTATATAAGGTGTAAAGGAAAAATACAAAGAGAGAAATGGAAGAGAACAGAGGAAGACCTTAAGAGTGTAATGTGTATTTTTTTCCTTTTATCGCCAGCCCCAGAGACTTAAGTTTAGTGCCCCTTGCCAGCCCCAGAGAATTAAGTTTCACTCCCTCTGACAGAAAAGTCAAGTTGAGTGACAGTCCACTGACTCCATTGGCTCTCCTCAAACTGAGCTGGTCCTCAAAGCTTTGATAATTTTGCACCTTTAACACCTTGGTAAAATACATTACCATGTAAATCTTTGCTTTTAAACATTCAAACAAAATGCAGGATATGCTCTGAGGGCTAAACAAAACAATGCCTGCCACATTTCAACATTCTTTTTCCTTAACTATATGGTCAACCTTTTACATTACAATGCAGGTTGGCACCAAGTATAAGCTAATTGGCCCTACACCCTCCCTTCAGCTGTTCATGTGCAGTGTACTTTCTCTGTGAAGCAATTGTGTTTTATTTTCAGACATTTCTTTGTGTCAACAATAACTGCAGAATCAACAAAGCTTAAATTAGCAAAATATGAAATGACAGGAAATATATAAAAGCAATCTTTACTGAAGATAGGTAACCATTTAAATAAACTTTTACAGATGAGTAATTGAGAGTAAATAGTCAGAACCCAATTTTAAAACTATACCACTGTTGGGCGGTGGTGATGCACACCCTTAATCCCAACACTGAAGGCAGAGGCAGTTAGATCTCTGTGAGTTTGAGACCAGCCTGGTCTACAAAAGCTAGTTCAGGTTAGCCTCCAAAGCCACAGAGAAACCCTGTCTCAAAAAAACAAAACAAAAATAAACAAAAAACAAAACAAGAAAAGCCAGAAACTACACCACCATTTAGAGAATTACTATCTACTCCAAATGGCAGTTGTGTCAACTGAAGCTCTTTGAGTGTATAGTCTGAAATTAACTGCCCCATTGTAGGGTCTCATACATGCCACACAGTACTTTGTAAGAGTTCTAGCTCCATCTCTCTCTGCTTGGGTTGTTTGTAAGCTTTGTTTCATTTCCTTATATTGGAATATGGACTTGCTATGTTTCCCAGGCTGGCTTGGAACTTGCATTTCTCTTCTCTAACCTATCCAGGTGTGCCCCACCACATCGGCTCCCTCTCCATGACTGAATTTTTTCTTTTAAAATGAATGCCTAAAGCTCCCGTGGTAAAGGGGTTAAAGCCCCCTAAATGCTAACAAGGGCTACCGACTTTCACAAACAGCTCCTCTGTGAATCTGGCAGGCTCTATGACTCTTGGATCACCGAGTATGCAGAAATGGTGCCCTGACAGATTCCAGACCCAAGATGAAGTGACCAGCTTCCACTTCTTCTGCTAGGCAACTGCCTCCTGCAGCACCGCTGCTCTGCTCTTGCAGTAGTTTGGAGAAGCTCATAGAAAGAGGACTAAGGGCCCAGCCAACAACCAGTTTAACTTGGAGCCCCATGAAGTGGTTCCTTTAGCTACAGTTGATGTTGCATGGACTAGCCATAAGCACGCCCACGGCATTCAACCCAAATCAAAGCATAAAATAAAGAACTTCTAGAATGTATAATGAACCCTAATCCAAGGTTTCCTAGAAGATAAAACCAATGAAAAGGGACAGTTGCTGAGGAATAATACTTTAACTATGTAAAGATGTGTTACATTTATTTATCTTGTGGAATATTACATTAACTATGTATTTGTTTATGCTGCATTGTTTAACTGTGTAAACAATGTAAGGCACCTGAGTGGTCTAATAAAAAGCTGACTAGCCAATTGCTAGGGGGATAGGAAGGGATGGTTGGCAGAGACAGTAAGTAGGAGGAAGATTCTAGGCTCCAGAGAAGAGAAAGAGGGAGAAAGAAAGGGGGACACCTGGAGCCAGCTAACCAGGCAGCAGTCGCCAGCCAGGCAGACAGAGGAAGCAGGGAAGTAGGACATACAGAAAGGTAAAAAGCCCCATGGCAAAATGTAGATGAAGAGAAAATGGTTAAATTAAGTTATAAGAGCTTGTGGGACAAGTATAAGATCAAACATTCACAACTAATAGTGAGTCTCTGTGTTATGATTCCGGAGCTGGTGGTTCTAGAAAGGCTGCTCAGACAGTAAAAGAATACTTAATATTTTAAACATTTACTACGTGACTAAATTCCTTATATACCTTTATTCTCTACAACCATCTTCCTAGATAGGATTATTTCCTAATTTATAGATTAGGGTTATTGCGGTGGTTTGAATAGGAATGACACCCATAGACTCTTTTGAATGCTTGGGACGTAGGGAGTGGCACTACTAGGTATGGCCTTGTTGGAGGAAGTGTGTCACTGTGGGGGTAGGTTTTGAGGTTTCCTATGCTCAAGCTATGCACAGTGTGGTACAATCATATTCTGCTGCCTACAGATCAAGATGTAGAACTGTCAGCTCCTTCTCCAGCACCATGTCTGTCTGCACACTGTAATGTTTCTCACCATGATAATAATGGACTAAACCTCTAAAACTGTAAACCAGCCCTAAGGTGGGAAATTACCAATATGGACCTAAGTAGAAATATAAGGGTATTTAATAGGGAAAAGCCTTATTTACAGAGCGACTTAGCCAGCCAGCGTGGCAGCAGTCTGTACAGCAAGCTGAAAAGCAAAAGAGAAAGCTAAACTTGAAACTCTCACTCTACGTCACCCTGACCACGCCCTCTCAGGTGAGGTTAGGCACACCCCTAAGTGGGCAGCTTCCCCTACAATTCCCCTTTTAGTCTAAAAGAGGATTAAAACTTAACAGTGAAAAGTATCCAAAATTAACAATCATAAAGGTGAAATATAAGAAGATACAACAATCTGCTTATGTCACATCCTAACTATCTATTTTAACTAAACCCTAAAGTCATCTGAAAGAGGTGTCCAAGCCTGAACACCTCCTTCCAATCCCAACCATAAACAATAGGAAGCTATCCCTAACTAGGTATATACACTATCCTAAATGACAACAATGGGGAAAGGGGGTATAGCATCCTCCAAGTTACTTCCTGCTGAAATGGGACAATGATAGCCTTGTGGGGTCCTGTAGGAAGAAAATGTTAGTATAGTGGAAGTCTTGAATGGATTGTATCCAGTCCATGTTAGATGGGATTCGCTTGATTGAAGATCTCCCTTGAAATACTCAACTTGACTGAAGTCAGTACCAGAAGCTTTGGCCAGAGTGTCAGTTGAAATGGAGCAAGTTGGATCCAGTGCAGTTGAGGAGGTGTGGCCCATTTTCTTTCTGGGGTGTCCAGGGATTGCTGTCAGGCTTCATCGACTGTGTGGGACTCAAACATAAACAGCAGAGAAATGTTTGCTTGTGATGTACACATACTGGGAAAGGCAACCATGGGACAATAACGATTATTAGAGGGTGTACACCTTGAAAGAAAGATCCAAGAACAGACAAATACAGTCCCCCCAAATTCTTCTTTTATTCTGAATTACATCAATTGGCTTCTTGATACAATACAGAAACTCTAAAGTTTAGTTAAATAACGTGCTTGGATTTTAGAGGAGGAAAGCCAAATCCACCTCTAAATCCAGCGTTGATTAAATTAAATAGAGACTAGAGAAAGAGAAATAGAGTTCTCTGAGAGATAGCTGTGAAATTTACCATATGGCACATTCCTTTTGTTTGATGGTTATAGATACCTTCTCTTCTTAAGTATCTACCCATGCAGTGTCTTTTGCCTTCTGGAGATGAGTTTTCCTATGAAGATAAGAGCAAAACACTTCCCTTTCCTTTGGGAGGTTTCTATTTAGTTTATAAGATATACCCTAGTAGAATACCTGTCACTCATCCTTGTCGAGAGGTTTGTCTTTTTCAACTCGAATCTTGATCAACTTTGATGGTATCCAAAGTTTTTCTTCTCCTGTGGAAACCAATGCAAAACCCCTACCCCAACGTAACACATGTCCTGGATTCCATACAGAGGTTAGTACATCTTTGAAGTATAACGGCTGATTCAGTTCAGCAGTTTTTTCCATAGTCCAGTTCTTTCTGCAGCTGTTTGTCCTTTTTCATTGGTGTTAAGAAAGTTTAGTGTTAATAAAGCATTATGCAACCTATGTTTGGGGGGTTTAGTCTTCCAAGCCGGTCTATTGAGCATCTCCTTTAGTGTCCTATTAGATCTCTCAACCACTGTTTGTCCTGTAGGATTGTGAGGGATATAAGTAATGTGCTTTATGTTATAATATTTGAAAAACTTCCAATTTTGTGGAGACATATGCTGGAGCATTGTCAGTTTTTATTTGTGCAGGTATACCCATAACTGCCATCACTTCTAGCAGGTGTGTAATAACAGAATCAGCTTTTTCAGAGTTAAGAGCAGTAGCCCATTGGAAACCTGAGAATGTGTCTATGGTATGATGCACATATTTCAAATTTCCAAACTCTGCAAAGTGAAAGACATCCATCTGCCAAATCACATTTCTCCGAATGTCCTTAGGATTACAACCTGCTGGCAATGGAATTTGATTATAAAAAGAACAAGTAGGACAGTTTCTCACTATCTTCTTGGCTTGTTGCCAAATGATGGAGAAGACCTTTTTCAAACCTTTGCTATTTACATGATGTTTCTTATGAAATTCTGAGGCTTCTAGCACACTTCCAATTAATAAATGATCAATCTCATCATTGCCTTGTGCTAGTGGGCCTGGCAGACCTGTATGGGATCTAATATGTGTAATGTATATAGGATTGCTTCTGTTTCTGATTGTTTCCTAATTGTAAAAACAGAGAAGTTAATTCTGTATTATCAGGAACGAATTCTGCAGTCTCAATGTATAACACAACTCTCTCTGTATATTGAGAATCAGTAACTATTTTAAGAGGTTCTGTAAAATCTATAAGCACCATGAGAATTGCATATAATTCTGCCTTCTGTACAGATGTATACAGACTTTGAACTACTTTACTTACCTCACCTGCTTTATACCCTGCCTTACCTGATTTGTTGGCATCAGTGTAGAAGGTAAGAACTACAGAAATGGGAGCTTGTCTTACAACACATGGAAGAATCCAGACTGTTTTTTTTTTATGAATTTAATTCTGTCAGTTTTGGGATAATTGTTGTTAATCATTCCCAAAAAGTCAGTAAGAGCTATTTGCCAATATTCAATATCCTTCCACAAGGAGGAAATGTCTTCATTAGTTAAAGGTACTATAATTTCTGCTGGATCTTTTCCAGTCAGTTGACAAAGTTTTTTTTTTTTTTTTTTTTTTTTGGTTTTTCGAGACAGGGTTTCTCTGTGGCTTTGGAGGCTGTCCTGGAACTAGCTCTTGTAGACCAGGCTGGTCTCAAACTCACAGAGATCTGCCTGCCTCTGCCTCCCGAGTGCTGGGATTAAAGATATGCGCCACCACTGCCTGGCGAGTTGACAAAGTCTTAATTTTCCCTTTAAAATCAAATCAGAAATCTTTTCTGCATATGTCTTTAACTTTTTATTCTGTTTATGTGGCAGAAATATCCACTCCAATATAGTGTCTTCCCTCTGTATCAGAATCCCAGAAGGGTATTCTCTGGATGGCAAGATAACCAGAATACGGTCTAAATTGAGGTTTATCTGATCTACATGCGCATCCAATATTCTGTTTTCTACCCATCCTTTTCTGCCTCAGCATATAATATTCTTGGACTGTTTAGGTCCTTATCACCTTTAAGGGCCATTTTTAAATACTTTAAGTCATGTCCTTCTACACCAATAATCATCTGTAATTGAGAAATTTCCCCTAATAATTTCTGAAGAGAATTAAGAGTTTGATAATGATCCCTTCTAATTTGTACCTTTTGAGGTCTGATTCTTTGTAAGTCTATTTTGTAACCTAAATAGTTAATAGAATCTCCTCTTTGTATCTTTTCTAGGGCAATCTGTAACCCTTAACGAGGCAGAACTTCCTTCACCATTTCAAAAATACGTTCCAAAGTTTCCTTATTAGAATCTGATAAAAGAATGTCATCCATGTAATAATAAAGAAGAGATTGTGAAAATTTCTTATGAATTATTTCCAAAGGTTGCTGTACAAAGTGCTGACACAAAGTAGGACTATTTAGCATCCCTTGTGGCAAAACTCTCCACTGATGTCTCCTAACTGGCTGTGAATTATTAAGAGTTGGTACAGTGAATGCAAATTTTTCTCTATCATTTTCCTGTAACGGTATTGTGAAAAAACAGTCTTTTAGATCAATGACTATGATAGGCCATCCCTTAGTGTAGGGAGCCGTCCTTGCATTCTCCATTACAATGATGGTGCCTGCAGGCACCAAATGTAAATTATTTCGCAGGCGCTGGGTAATTTCCATTCCTTTGATCTCTGCCTATCCCGTGGCTCATTTGGCCTGAGGAGCTGAAGCCATTCATAGGGTAACACGTCCCAGGCGGCTGCGGCCAGCCTTTATTAAGGGATGGGATTCTTGGCTCAGAGTCTCCGCTCTGGTAAGCTTATGCTCTCCCACTCTCAAGATGCATTAAAGCTTTCCTGCAGAAGGATCCGAGTGTCCTGTGTATTTCTTGCCGGCACGAGAACATATAGCGCGTGGGACACCTTAGGTATTAAGGAAGGTAATGGCATTCCAGGTTGCAGAGAGCCCATTGGTTGAATTACGTTATTTATGGCTCTCATGTCTGTCAGCATTCTCCACTTACCTGACTTCTTTTTGATAACAAATACAGGAGAATCCCAAGGACTGGTAGATTCCTCTATATGTCCAGCATCTAGCTGTTCCTGTACTAACTTTTTTAAAGCCTCTAGCTTCTCAGAAGTCATGGGCCATTGTCCTACCCAAACTGGTTCATCTGTAAGCCACTTCAATGGCAGGGCCTTTGGTTCCTCTGAAGGTCCATCATTTGTACCTAGTTTCTGTACAGCATAGATGGTTGGTAACCATTTTTCATAGCGTCTTACCAGATCTTTTCTACTATCTAAAGATTGTACATCATCTGTATTCGACACTGGAGGGAAATTAATCTGAGTATTCCATTGCTATAAGAGATCATGACCCCAGAGATTTATAGCTATATATGCCACATATAGTTTCAGTATCCCTTTCAGTCCTTCCGGTCCAATGCAGACCATCGAGTTAACACTGTCGAACTCTTGATAAAGTTCCAATTCCTAAAAATTTTACATTTGCCTCTCTAAGAGGCCATTTCTGAGGCCAAAACTTTTGGGTAATAATAGTTACATCCGCCCCAGTGTCTACTAAGCCAATAATAACTTTATTATTAATTTTCACTTTCAACTGAGGTCTTTTATCATTAATAGAAAATTGCCAAAATATGCATTTCTCATTTTGTCCATTCACATTTGATTCTTCATCACTATTCAAACTACCATCTAGAGCAGTATCATTTTTCAAAAAGGCAAAGAACTATCTGTTGGTCCTGTGAGAGATTGTCTCCCACTGCTACTGGGAATGACTGGACCTTTCTCGAAGTGGGGGCCTTCTTGAGTCCCCCCAGGAGGTTTCCCAGCCTTAACAGGTTTCCTTGTATATCCCTGGTTGATCTACATTCATTGGTCCAGTGTCTGCCCTTACCACATCTACTACACAATCCAGAACGCAGTGGCCTTTCATATGAGGCATTGTTAGAATTCGTTTGTATGTCCCATTTTACCACAGTTGAAACATCTAGGTTCCTGGCGCCTTCGTGGTTTCCAGGGGAAGGCTTTTCCTACCCAAGATTCTGGTTCATAGTAGTAGTAACCTCTAGCCTCTTGGTACCTTTGTTGACTTCTATAAGGTGGTTCTCCTTCCCAAGCCCTTACATCCCCATCTCTAGAACTTTTAATTTCCTGTTGCCTTTTTAACCTTTCAAAATTGCTCCTTCTACCCAAGCTCCAGTGTCTTGAACATTATAATCAATGTTGGCTGCATACAAACCCATTCTTCTAGCGGGGCTGATCTGATCTTTAAAGGCAAATGTATTCTTTTGCATATTGGGTTTGCATTTTCATAAGCTATTGTATATATAGTTGATTGTCTTGTTTCTGGATCTGTTACCTAATTCTACTGTCCTAGTTAACCTTTGTAAGAAGTCCTGGAACTGTTCTGTAGGTCCCTGTTCTATTCTGGTATAAGCTTCTAGGCATTCTCCTGGCTCACAAACCTTATCACAGACATTTAATGCTGCTTTCCTGCATAGGGACAGTATATCATCATCATATTCAGCCTGAGCCTGTGGGTTAGCATAAATACCCTCACCAAGAATCTTATCTAGAGGGGCTTCAAAACCTTCCTTTATGCCCTGATGCTCAAGGAGCTTTGCCTCGTCCCTTATTAATGCCTTCCACTGGATTTGGCATGAATTCTCAAGTACAGCTGCTACCAATTGTTCCCAATCTGTGGGTGTCACTCTGTTAAAGGTTGCCCATGAATGTAATAGCTACTTTATGTATGGGCTATGGAGACCATATGAGACAACTGATTCTTTAATATTCTTAAGATCCTTCAGCTGTATAGGTTGCCATTCATAACACCATCCGTCCATGAGGGTGTTTCTTAGAAACTGGCTTTTCTACCATGGTAGCTGGGTACACTAATGGTGTATGAGTAACAACCTTAGAGGAATAGTCATGATGCCTGGGTGGAGTAGGTGCCTCAGATTGGAGTGATTCTGCTTCAGAGGCATCCCAATGATCTTTAAACCTAGTAATGATATCCTTATGAAAAGTTTCAATCTCCTTAATCATAAAAGATTCCAAGCATGTTAGTGAACCTGTAAATTGCTCTAACTGCTCCTCTACATGTTTTTCTAGATCTTTAATATGGTCATCCTTAGGCAGCATCTGGATGGTATGGAAACTGCCTTCTAGGTATTGGAGTCTAGATTCGAGGTCATGATTTGCTGATTTTGAGTCGTCAGCAATCAACTGTATGGACCTATGTAATCTGTCAGCCCTGCACTGTAAATTATCTTCCAAACATTCGAATCTAGACTCAAATTTGTGATCTGCTACCTTGGATGCTTCAATAATTGATTGAATGGCATTGTCCAGTTCTTCAACCCTATCCTGGGTATTTTGCACCTTTACATCTAGTTTCTGGGTAACATTGCCTATCTGAGTTTCTAGCTGGCTACAGATATTTGTTAGCTAATCACAGTCTTCTGACACCCTAGCCTCTAAGGCCTCAGACATGGAGGATCTCTCTGTGTTTATCTTATCATAAATACGTTGCATGTCATCTTGGGTAACAGACAGCTCTGTCTTTAGTGTATTGGACACAGAGCCAAGCTTATCATCCAATTTCTGTTCCACTTGCTCCACAATTGACCTAATCTGACCTAATCTGTTCTCCAATAGCTCATTGTTTAAAGCTGTTATTTCCTGCAAACAGGTGGTGAGGTTATCTCTGTCCTTGTTCCTGAGCCCTCTGCCTAGTAAAGTTATTTGTACCAGCAAGCTAACTGCCATTACGGCATATAGGCCAGTAATTGGCAAATTAGCATCCTCCTCAAACATTGAATTCACATAAGCAAAATATTACCAATTTTAGCAAATGATAAATATTCTGCCATAATTTTACCTGATTTCTACTCCAGATGCAATAACTATCTTTGACCAGCAGGTGGCACAGCCATTCAGCTACTCGGTGCAGTGTTTGGCAGAGGTCAGTGGCAGCAGTGGAGAGAGGTCACAAAGCGGATGTGCTTATCTTAGAGAGTATATGTCCTTGAGGCTCCAACCACTAAAAAAGATGTGGCTTTACTGCAGCAGCAGCCAGGGGAAGCTGCTGCTGAACACTGAGGCCTACTCAACTCTAGGTAGCTAGAAACTGTCTCCAAGCTGGGCAGATGGTTCTGAGCAGCTCAGCTGCAGCAGGAATGCGCTTGTGTGGCGCAGCAGGTTGGCTGGGAGCCGGGAGCACCTATGGAGAGAGGGAGCTTTCCTGGCCTAGGCCACCGACCCGGTTGAACCCACAGCCTGTCCCAAATGGGGTGCAGGTTTCCAATATCCCACTCCTGACAACCAGATAAAGTGAGAAATTACCAATACGTAGCCAAGTAGAAATATAAGGGTATTTAATAGGGAAAAGCCTTACTTACAGAGCAACCTAGCCAGCCAGCGCGGCAGCAGTCTGTACAGCAATTGGAAAAGCAAAAGCGAAAGCAAAACCCAGCCACCTGAAACTCCCACTCTACGTCACCCTGACTACACCCTCGCAGGTGTGGTTAGGCACACCCCTAAGCAGGCAGCTTCCCCTACACAGCCCCAATTAAATGTTTTGCTTTATAAGAGCTGCTATGGTCATGGTGTCTCTTCACAGCAATAAAAACCCTAAGATAGTTATAGACCCACAAACTAAGTAACTTCTCAAGGTTAGGGACATAGTTGTTAGGAAAGTGAAATAAAGGAGACTCCAAGCTGCTTCTGGGGTGACTCATACACACTATGTTACAGGGCTTGATAGACACTACTGTCTATCAAGTACTACTTTAAAGAAACCCTTCACCCTAGTCACAGTAATGGATGTCTACTTCCGTTAATTCTGGTTTCAGGAAAAATAATATTGAGTCACCAATTACATGGCGTTTTGTGTTCTCCCTCCCTCCCTCCCTCCCTCCCTCTCTCCCTCCCTTCCTCCTTTCCTTTCTAAGCCCAGGGTTCTATCATTTGTTCCAGGAAGACCCTCTCAAGCACTGACTGAGATTTAAAGTACATTTTCTGTAAGCAGGTGGGAGTGCCCAGTTTCAGAACTAAAATGTGAGTGAGTATGAGTGTTACAGCTCTGGAGCTGCAAAGCAGTCCTGACTCATCAGGAAGCCACGCTAACCAGGACAGCTCTGGAAGCTAGAGCTGCAATACGACAGCTCAGCCCTGGAGAGGTGTCCTGACTTATCGGGAAGTCAGGCTACCTGAGGCTGGGGTGTGGTGGGGGATGGTCTTCCCTTAGGATATAGCCCTAGGAGGGCTGTTACAGCTGAGCTCTGTTCCCCTGAAAATGTCCTAGCAGAGCTAATGGCTACTTCTTTGGCTACAGTCTGCTAATGGGGAAGCCCTTGCATAAATGTAGCAATCTCCTCTGGCTCAGGTGAAAAGTTGTTACTTTTCTGCTACAAACTTGCTCAGCCCCCTTAGGGAGGCTCTCAGCAAGTTCTGCCCCAGCGAATGATCTTCACCCAAGACTCTTTTGAGAAAGGGATTTATTTGGGAAGGAGGATCCAGGAAAATGGCTGCTTCTGTCAGGGTGGGAAAGGACAGCCAAAAATTGAACAGGCAGACGGGATTATATAGGGCTTCTTGGGGGTGGAGTTTTCCCAGGGAGAGGTCTTTCTGCCCAGGGATTGGTTAGTTTTCCTGTTCAGGAATTGGTTGTTTTTGTGTTTCAGTTGGTCAGGGGAAGAGTTGGTTCTGGTGTCAATTGGTCAAAGATGGTTTCTTTGGCTGGCCCTTTTACCCTACACTTTCTTCTTTGAACTTTATTAGCATGTGATCTGTACCTGTCTAATAATACTCACTACTTATATGATTTATCTTTTATTTATACAAATTTTCTTCTGGGTCAGAATCCATGACTAGTTCATACATGTGGCTCTCAGAGGATCCACTACAGTACCTTACAAATCATAGCTGGGTCAAAAATATTCATCGAATGAATTACTGAATAAATATACAATATAGGAAGACTATAATTAAAGCCTTAGATCTCTCCCAGCTCTTTCCAGTCTTTCCTCATAGGGTTAGTTTTGTAAATCCTTAATCATGTCAGTGGCTCTCCAAGTCCTCATGCATTAGCTACAGCTATAGAGGATTAGAGTTCCCTTTAGAGTCTCAGCTACTGCCCTACAATTCACTATTTAGTAAATTACAGACATTTGGGTCTTTCCCCCCCATGAGGTAGCATTCACTGCTTGGTCTCAAAACATTTAAAGCCCCTGGCACTGAAAGAGCCCCAAATTTTTCTAAAGCAAGGGACAAAGAGGGCATATGCATAAGCACTGAGAAGAAAACTTCAACTCTGCCCACAAATCCCAATGCCATCATGATGGTCGCACCTTTCTGTGTGTCGGGGGCAGAGAGTAGTTAGACTAACATGACCAACGTCTTTAAAATATAATGTTACATATGAGATAATGTGGGAAGCTACAGAATGTATGATTCCCCTTCAAAGGAAATGAAGATCAAGGTGCATATCTTTTATTGCTGCACACTTAATGACAGAAGAACAGAGTTGGTTAATATGAAGCAAGTCCATGTTCCATAGTCTTCTGTAGGAAGACTTCTAGAGCCTTGCACCTTTTCCTTTGGTAGGATCTTTCAGCATCATTTAAGTTTGGTGGACGATTCTAGCAAGTCCTTTGCTTCATTTATTTTGGATGCTAAGTAAGGAGATCCACCTGGGAAGACAAAGAGAAATGAATGGTTAAAGCTTATGTCATTACTGTAATATTAAAACTTCAATACAGGAAAAACAATAATGACTATAATTCAGATATTTTCCCACACATTTGTCTTCTGACAAACTATTTTATATGCTTGCCAGAAATCAAAATAGCACAAATTAAACTTATTTATTGAAGCATTATAGGTACCCATCAGTCAAAATACAATTTCTGAGAAAAATATGAGTTATATATTGTGGGGTTGGTGAAGATCTTTTCCCATTCTGTAGGTTGTCCTTTTGTCTTATTGATGGTATCCTTTGCCTTACAGAAGCTTTTCAGTTTCTGGGGTCCCATTTATTATTGTTCGTCTCAGTGTCTGTGCTGCTGATGTTCTATTTAGGAAGTGGTCTCCTGTGCCAATGAGTTCAAGACTACTTTCCCCTTTCTCTTCTATTAGGTTCAGTGTAACTGGATTTATGTTGAGGTCTTTGATCCACTTGGACTTGAGTTTTGTGTAGGGCTATGGATATGGATCTATTTGCATTCTTCTACATGAGTTATAATCAGCTGAAAAACACTGCTTATAGTTACCATATAGACATTTGGCCTGAATATTTTCTAAAGTTAAGTATATGACTAAGTAAACAAAATAAGTGTTTCTTTACAGTTACATCTTAAAAGCAATAAATATTACGTTTAAGAAGGAGGTAAATCCATCTAAGAGGTTCTTTTCATGTCATCCTAATTTCACAAAATAAACACTTGTTTATAAGGCAAATATACAATATGTAATGCAAGTAAGAATCATACTTGTTAAGATCAATGAACCAACCCTAATAACTGAGTGATAATAACAATAATGCTAAGAGAAATTCTCCCTGTCCTCTGAAATGATTCTATTTCACCATTTACAATGTAGCCTTGGATTTACAATACTCTCAAATAAAATTAAGTCAGTTCTCTTTTAGAGTTCTTTGAGATGTATTATTTGTAATGCAAACAGCAAATTGAGGTGAATTTCAAATACAGAATCATTATAATCATAAACAATGCTTATTTGACATACAAAAACATCCCCAAAGTGTCATATTAAAGTTACACATCACAATCCTAATTTCTATTCTAGAACACTGCCATTGCTTAATGCTTGAGCTAACAATCATATTACAGTTTCTAGTCTCTGTTTTCATTTTGTATTTTTCTCTTAAGTATAAACTACTATTGGCTGTTGAAAATATTGTGATGCCCCACAACTTTTAAGAAACCGAAAGTATTTAGACAGTCTAAATATAAACTGTCCTGGCTATTGCTACCACCCCACCACTTTATGAAGGAACAAACAAGCAGAGAAAATACATCAACAAACATGGGGCTGCAGTAGAGATGGAGAAAGCTATATTTAGTTTTTGCCTTTGAGGAAACCACTGACATTTTCATATCAAGATATGAAACATGGTAAACATTTAAGGAATATATCACACAGTGACCTTGAATACACAATGAGAATTACAAAGACAGTTCATAACCCCATAAGTAGATTTCATGATTATCTCTAAAAATGACCTTGGAGCATGCAAGGCTCATCATTGTCACTGCTTAAATGTTGGAGTTAGCAAGGAGTTGCCAGATATTTTGTGTGCTCTAAAAGAATATTAACTAATTTTAGCTATAACATTTAATTGATCAATATACATTCTAAATATTTAAATTATAAGCCACAATAGACTCATAACAGAAAACAAATAAACAAACAAATGAGAGCCCACAAGAGTAAAAAATTTATTAAAATTTTACTCATATTAAATAAGAATAAAAATCTTGTATTTATTTGTGGATTATCTGATATGGTTTATTTATTAAAAAGCATCAGCCCAGTAGATATTGGTTAAAGGAGACTTTGTTTTCAAATAATATAAAGATCCACATCGATAAAAATAAAGTAAGTATTGCTATACTAATACTCACTGCTTTAAGGCAAAATGTAGTAATAGAGATTTCATGGTGTTTTAAGTTAGTCTATGGTATAAAACAATGAGATTAACATGTGGTATACACCTAATATCTTATGATCAGAATACATAAAACACTGTCATAACCAAAGGGAAAAACACACTCCATAATCACTAGAAGATTTAGCACCCGTCTCAATAATTTATTGAACAACTAGAGAAAGAGCAAGAGCATCAAAACAAATAACATGACGAGCAAATGTGATTGAACTGATGTTCATAAAACAAACATTCCACCCAACAAAAGGATAATATAACCTTAAAGTTGCAAACTTAGAACACCGAGTCTCAGCAAACTTAACAACAACATCCAAATCACCAAGTGTGTTCTATTGGCAGTGACCAGCTGAGCTTAGAAACCAAGTGTTTTGAAAATATAGATCATTTCTATAGACTTTAATTCTCTAGTAAGTTCATTTGTTGTATTTTCCAACAGTCCCCAGGGCTAGAGAGACAGCTCAGAGGTGAAGAGTACTTGGTGTTCCCAAGCCTCCATCAGAAAGCTCCAGCTCCAAGAGATCTACTCCTCTGGCCGCTCTGCTGGCTGCTGCACTCACGTGCACACACCACATGCAGACTCAAACACCTACACATAATTTAAAAACTGAAACAGTTTTTTAAAGTCACCAGAGATTAAGGGAACAATGCAACTCATATACAAGATAGTGCATGAACAGTGCTGACATACTATTCTACAACTGTAGAATTATGATAGACACCAGCAATATAGCTTTGTTTAGAAACAATTCACATGTAGGATATCACAAAATAAGTTATCATTCAAGAGAAAGATTCAATAAATTAGTTTCTTTTATTGTTTTGGTTTCAAGACAGGGTTTCTCTGTGTAATAGTTCTAGCTGTTCTGGAACCTGCCTTGTAGACCAAGCTTGGCCTCAAACTCACAGGGATCCATTTGCCTTTGCCTCCCAAATGCAGGGGTTAAATGCATATACACCACCACGATTAGTGGTCAGTTTCTTTTAAAACACCAAGGGAGAAAAGAAAATCTAAGGACCCTTAGATAGCTCAGCAGGCAAAGGCCCGTGCTGAGCTCTACCCTCAGGACCCAGATGCTACAAAGAGGGAACTCAGATCACTCTAGTCTGAACCAACTACCACAAGTAAGAAGCCCCAAACATTGGCCAACAGTTTTATAATTAATATAATGTCTTGTGTGTTATTTGGGGGCTCTGAGGTGGCTTCGGAACTGGGTGGGAATCCCATAATACTCAAGCTGTCCTCTGACCTCCATACATGTGCCATGTCACACATAGGCACACACTCCTCTCTCTCACCCACAACATACACATGTGATAATAACTTAAAAAAAACCAACAATCACTTTCATGCTAAAGTAAAAATTTTAAATGAAAAATAAATTCTAGGAAAAATATGGCCTATCATAACCAATAAAAGAAAATCTGAAAAATCAAAAGCATCCAATCTACTTAAAGGACTGAATCAGTAATTAAATGCCTAGAAAAAATTTTATCAACAAATCCAAGTCCTGACAAAAACCAATCAACCAGCCTAAACAAAAAGATAAATAGGAGAGCATACTCATCTTTTTATATGCCAGCGTTACCCTGATAACAAACTCTGATGGAGGTATCACAAGAAAGGAAACCATAAACCAGCACCTCTCACTAGTGTAGATTCAAAAACACTATGCTTACTTATCCAGTCAGACCAAATATCACGAATGGCTTTAACGAACATTCAAAGGTTAAGCAATGTAAGTCAATGCATTAACAGATGAAGAAAAACATATGATCCTCTCAGTAGACACAGACAACTAAAAACACCTTTGTAATAAACTTTTAATGAACTAAGAATAGTTGGGAGAGAGCTTTGTGTGCTAAAGCCATCAGAAATGCAATCAACGGCATTGTCAGTCGTCGTGTTAGGCTGGAAATTCTGGGTGTGAAGTGAGGGCAGGAAAAAGCCAGTAGCCATCACTGTTGTTGTCTAATGCCACCTGGGAGTGTCTTGCCATCGTAGTTTCCTTCCCCACATCTCCCTAACACAAAAGGAATAAAGACCAGAAAGAAATGGTCACTGTTTATAAATGATACCAACTATTCCACAGAAAATCCAAAATGATCTAAAGACAATCACTGATTTTCATAAATGAATCCACAGGTTGATGGATAGAACATAAAAATATTTGAAAACCAGCATTTATGCATTCTAATAAAAAATAACTACACAAGAATTTCAGAAACACAACAATTTATAGCAGAAAACTGTAATACCAGGATGGAGAGATGGCTCATCAGCTATATGAGCACTTGTTGCTTTTCCAGAGGATACAAATTCAGTTCCCAGCATCTACACCAGGCAGTTCACAGCCCTCTGTAACTAGAGCTTCAGGGATCAGATGCCCGGGCCTCTGTGGACACTTTTACTCATGTGCACATACCCACACGCAGACGCAAACACCTAGACATAATTAAAAAAATAAAAAAATCAATCTTTGCCTAAGGGTTTGGGCTACAGCTAAGTGGGAAGGACCAGGTTAGCATGTGCAAAGTCCCAGGATCAATTCCAACACCTTTAAAACAAACAAAGCAGAACCAATATCTAGCAATAAACATGATAAACCACAGATATAACAAACACAAAGACTGTAAAAACTGAAACAAACATTCCTATCAAGCCAATGATAACTAAGCTATAATCTATTGATCCCCAGAAAGTAGGTGTAGAGTAAGTGTCTGGAGCAGTGGTTCTCAACCTGTGTGTCGTGACCACTTTGTGGAGGTGTGGGTTGAATGACTTTCATCCGGGTCACCTAAGACCATTGGAAAACACATATATTTACATTATGATTTGTAACAGTAGCAAAACTACAGTTATGAAGTAGCAATGAAAGTAATTTTATGGTTGTCAGGTCACCACAACAAGAGGAACTGTAAAAAGGGTTGCAGTATTAGGAAGCACTGAAAACAACTGGCCTAGAAGGAGCACATAGATCTTGTTAGGAAAGGAAAAGTGAATAGTTAGACATGTGCAGGGGCACTGTACCTAATAGAAGTCTCTGTGTGTTATTTGGGGCCCTATATTTGGGTAGAACTCAGGCAGCTGGCAGAAAGATTTATTGTTACAAAATGGTGTCAGAAGGTGGTTTTACAAAATTCCACATAAAAACTGCACAAAAGCTTAAAAAGGGAATTTACAAGCAGAGGAACAGAGACAAGCATGACTTCTTGGTAGGAGCATTTTCTCGGGTGGTCTCTGTTTTGCAGTGGCTCCTTTAAGAGAGGCTTCCTGACTCAGCATAAGCGGCAAACCCCGAAAGGATCTTTAGAGGTCTTGCTAACAATTCAATGGTATGTACAAGCAGCTGGCAGTGGCAGTGACCACATCTCCAAGCCAGCAGCATGCTGCTTGATAGCAGCATAGACCAAGGCAGTGAGCACAGCTCTCACTGCTGGCAGTAAACATATGCCCGCCATCTTGGAAAGACAGCGGCTAAAGCAGCCACTACTTTAATTTTAGTAATGTTGTTTAGCAGATAAAAGGTAAAGATTTACAGTAATGACAGATTCAGATGAAGAAAAATCTCTAAAGGTTTACAGTGTGCTTAAAAATATACATAGGCTTGTGAGAAGAAAACAAACAGGATAAACTGTTTAAAAAAAAGAAAAAGGTAGGAAAAAGGTAGGAAGAAAAAGAAACAAAATAATAAATAGCCACTTAAAGATGGAAAATACAGAGAGAGTCTGGATGCTATATTGTTGTCTTTAAATTGTTTGCTGAGGAAAGAGCCACAGCTGTTACAATATATTTGATTATAAGTGCTGCTAAATTAATCCAACTTATATATTTTAAAAATGTTTTGACTTCTGAATTTAAAAATAAGGACAGGTTACTTGGCAAAAGAGTTTTTGCTTGTGTTTCCAAAGAAAATGAGAAGCTATGGATTCCTTCCAGACTAATATGGTTTGATCAAGCAAAACCCCCTGAAGCTCTGGCCCAACTGATCCTACACCCAAAAAAGCTGAGATGATGCAGCCACAGATGACTACAGCCGGGATTTCTGGGTTTTATCATGATCCCCTTGTTATGGACATCGCCCCCAACCAGCAGTTTGGAATGAACAAAGCCCAAATTCCCAAATATTGTTAATAAATGTTTGTTTCCATTTAAATGGGTTTAGTTATAAATGGAAATTATTACAGTCAATCTCTTTTTAAAGGAAAAAAGGGAATAGGATATAGAAATGAATACTTTACATTGGTATGGATTTTCATTTATTGATACAACTTTAAGGTCAATTTTGTGATATGTATATGCCTCCTCTTGTTTAGTATTGTGTTTATACTGATCTTTTAAAATGTAATGCATAATTAAATACAGATTAAATAGTCACCTATAATAGTCAGAACTTATAATTAGGTTAGTTAGGTTTTCTAGATATACAGAGATTTATTTGAAATGGATAGGTATTCTTCAAACCTTTCAAACCTACAGAATATATGGCATTTAAACGGTTTAGGGTTTTTCATGGCAGTGAGACACAACTGCTCCTAGCACACCAATTATGTCAGAAAGGATGTTGGGCATCGAAGAAACTTAATAAGGAGTTTGCCTTCAATATGGCAAGAAACTGCTCTTGCCTGGACTGTTTGTTGCTGTATAAACTGGACATACAGGACCCACAAGAAAGTGACTGCTAAACTTACAAAACAAGACAGTACTGAAGGGTTCCTGCTGAAATGGAGAAGTGTGCCAGACACACTGTGGCCTATGGGCTGAAGATGGATGCCCCAACGTTACAGAGAAACTTTGGGTGACGTCCAGGTAGGTAGCGAGATGTCTCTGTCAATTCTAGAGTTTATGGAACACTCAGCCCTAAATGGGATGTCTTTATCAAATCCTTCCCACCAGAGCTCAGAGAACCCCATTGGAGAGAAGGCAGAGAGAATGGAAGAGCCAGAGGGGATGGAGGACACCAAGAACACAGGGCCCTCTAAACCAACATGAGCAAAGCTTCAGAACTCAAGAGACTGAAGCAGCATGCACAGGTCTGCATCAGGTCCTCTGAGTTAATATTATGGCTTCCAGGTTAATGTTTTTATGGGGTTTTTGAGTGTGTGAATGAGTGTGTTGGATTTCTGTGCCTTCCTCTGGGCCCTTTTCCTTCTGTTTATTTGTACCGTTCATCTTCAATATGATAGTTTTTATTTTATCTTACTATATTTTGTTTCATTTTTTTTTTTTAAATGAATGAATGAAAACATATCCACTAGGGTAAAGGTTAACAACTGAATGATCCCTTGCTGGGAGAGGGAAAATCAGCTTTCTGCAATGGAGTGACACTGGGTATATCAACCGCTCCAGGACAGGCCTCATGTTCAGGAGTAGCTGACCAACAAGTAATGGATTCCACAGTGTGTGTGTGTGTGTGTGTGTGTGTGTGTGTGTGTGTGTGTGCGCGCGCGCGTGCGCGCGCGCACTTACTTGTGCTTTTATTTGGTTATAGCTTGATGTTTTATTGGTTTTGGGAGTTTTGTTGTTGTATTGGGTTTTTTAGAAAGAACTTAAAAGCTGGGTAGGTAAGGAGATGGAGGGGAAGAATATGATAAAAACATTTAAATTTAAAAATTACTTTAAGTAATAAAAGTAATAAAATATTCTGCCTTGTTTATGAACAAGAAAATTCAATATTATAAAGAAGCCAATTTTCCCACACTTGGGAGAACTTTACCATGCCACTAGGAGATTTGTGTTTGAATGAACACACATGCAAACTGCAAGTAAAGTGATAGTTTTGTTTTGTTTTTCCTGTTCTTTGGTTTTGATTGTTTCTGTGGTTTTGACCAGGTTGGCTTTAAACATTGAAGAGTGATCTTCCTGCCTGCCTTGAGTGGTTAAGTGACTCATGAAAGCACCACTGTGTCTCCATTTTATAATCCTTAATTTATACTAAAATGAAAACAGCCAAATAGCCAAAAAAAAAAAAAAGACATCAAATAAAAAGTATGAAGGACTTTCACTATTAGAATACAGCTTTTTATAAGTTAAAGGTACACAGGCAATATAGGACAGGACAGTGCAAAAACAACATAAAGAACCAACCAGAGAAAGCAGAGAAAATACAGAAATATCTGATTATTTGATTTATAACAAAGTTAACATTACAAGTCATTGGAGAAATAATGTCCCTACCAATAAGTAGTACTATGGTACTTGGACCCGAAACAATAAAAACTTTACCACTGTCTCAAAGCACACATAAAAACAGTTTCTAAAGTATAATGTTTAAGCATATTGTCAAGGCCTTGAGAGTTTCATGACCCTGAGAAAGGCAAAAATTTCTTAAAACAAAAAGGAACCCCTTGAAAATGAAAATGTTAGCCTGGGCTACTTTAAAACTAAAGATTTCTGCTCGTGAATGAACACTAGTAAGAGGATAGAAAAACAAGCTGCAGAGAAGATACTCGCACACAAGGACTCTTACCTAGAGCAGTCAATAACAAAGGCAGACAAGCTGAGTGTGCATCCCTATCATCTTATTCTGGGAGGTGGAGGCAGGAGGATCAAGAGGCTGTCCTTGGGTTCATGAGGAATTTGAGGCCATTTCTTAATTCAGGCACTGACTGTATTGGTGGGTCCACTCTGTAACACTTTATTGATTTGTATCCTTTATGGATGTGTACCTCAAATTTTAAAGTGAACGTCATCACTGTAGTGTGTCGACACTTCAAACGATCAGTGTTGAGCAAGCATTGACTGAAGCCAAGGGCTGGAGAGAGCCACTACAATGCAGCGCCTCCTGAGCTCTCAAGCTGCATCCATATTGATTTGCTTCTTGCTTTCATTAGGTAAAGAGACCAAATTCACAAAAATCAACCCAGCTAACAGATGCCACAGAGATAATCTGTGCTGCCTGAGCCTGCACTCCTTAGTCACCATCACACACCACACCTGACCTTGTCTATAGGACTTCCTGTTTACTAGTTTCCTGCCATAACAACACTTGTTGCTTCTTTCTTTAGTCAATCTTCTTCTTCTTTTCCTCCTCCTCCTCCCCCTCCTCCTCCTTATTGAGAACACTGGAATCATTTTCTTGCGATTAATCTTATAAAGCATGAACCTGGCTACCATTAGATAATGAATTCCTTGGAAAGTAACCAAGCTAGAACTGAATCCACACCCAATGGTAAAAGACTAGAATTTTCTCCTAAGATCGGATATAAAAACAAGGATGCCCATTTTTATCACTTGTATTTAGTATTTTACTAGGGTTTTAAACTAAAGCATTTGGTAAGAAAAAAAAAAGGCATCCAGATAAGAAAACAAAATATCTCTATTAATGGATGATATACCTTATATACAAACAACCCATCCCAACGGACACACTATTAGAACTAATTATTTTATTAACTTCGAAGACTATAAGACCAACAAACAATCATCATTGCTTTCCTATACATTTGCACTAAATAACACCCCCCAAATGAAACCAAGATAATAATTCATTCACAATAGCATCAATAAGAATAGGAAATTAGAGAAGTACAAAACTTATACTCTGAAAAATATAAAACATGGCTGCAATTACAGAAGATTTAAATATACAAGAAAATAGCCCTCACCTATGATCAGACTACTTAACACTGTTATAACAGCAAAATTCCACAAATTACAGATTCAGACAATTCCTATCAAAACTCCTTTGTAGAAGCAGAAAAGCTGATAGTAAAGCTCACACAGAATTGAAAGGTACCCAGAATAGCCCAAAAAATCCTGCAATAGAAGAATAAGTAGGGCTAACACTGCACAACATAAAAACGTCTCAAAGCAATTATAATCAAGACAGTGTTGTACTGGCACAAGGACATGATCAGTGGAATAGAACTGCCGTGGGTGTGGGTGAGTTTAGTCTGCTTTCTATTGGTGGCATAAAACACCATAAAAAAGCAATGTGGGGAGGAAAGGGTTGATTTAGTTCCCATGCCATAATCACAGTCCATGGTAGGAACTCAGAGCAAAGCAGGAACCCAGAGACAAGAGGTGAATCAGAGACCAGATTCACCTGCTTACTGTTTGCTCAGCTTGTTTTCTTATAGCAAGCAGAACCTCCAAATAAATAAATAGATAAAGAAAGAAAGAAAGAAAGAAAGAAAGAAAGAAAGAAAGGAAGGAAGGAAAGAAAAGAAAAAAGCCCTGCAGATCCAGGCAATATGATGGAGGTATTTTCTCAACTGAGATGCCTCTTCTCACAAGACTTTAGCTTGTAACAAGGTGACGCAAACAAACAAGCAGACAAATCTAAGCAGGAAATTACCTCTTTTCTTCTTTAAAGTGGTCTACAGTTTACTGTGATGATGGCTCCCCTGTCATTGTGCACTGGAGCACATACTTAACTCATGTGAACACCTTATCTCAACATGGCGCTTTTAAAGAAATCCTGTAGACCCAGCCAGCGGTGCTGGGTGGACTGATGTAGAAGAGAAGATGGTGGTAGCACCTGGGATTTAATAAAGACACTGTAGTCCTCCGCATAGATTAGGACTATATCAAATTTTTCTGTAGTTTTTATACTAAGGAGCCTTGCAGGCTTTGAAAGCTACTACATACCCATGGCTCTTTTTCACATCCAACACTGCCAAATTTCTGTCCTATATTTATACAATTGATTCGGGAACCTAAAAGAACATTTTTGTTGACTTAAGTGTAATCTCTTCTAACTCATCAATCTGTCTAGTTGATCATTTTCACTGATAGACAAGCTTGCTCAAAATTACAAGCGTCCCCCCACACTCTTTTCTGAATGCCATAATCCTCTCTTGCAGCTCATTCCACCCCTTCCTTTTCCTCACAAGCCCCAAAACAGTTATCTAAGTGGTTTCACTTCCAAATCAATGCCAAAGGTCACAAATCCTCCCTCCCTTACTTCCTTTATACCTCCCTCCCTTCATCTTTTTTTTATTTCTTTGAAACCTGTAGCCCTGGCTGTCCTAGAACTCACTCTGTAGACCAGGCTGACCTGAAACTCAGAGATCCACCTGACTCTGTCTTCCGAGTGCTGGGATTAAAGGTGTGTCACCACCACCTGGCACAGATTCTTCTAACATTATAAACAAGATCCGTGTGTCCACTTCCCCACCCTCGGCTTAATGGTCCTCATGGGAGCACTCAGCTCAGTTCAGTTGGTTTTTTTTAAATGTGTTCCTGTCTCAGCTTCTAGATGCTAAGGAAGTACTCCACCACTGAGCTATATCTCAAAACCACTAAAACAAACCAGAGACAGCAGCCTTCTATGGCAGTCAGCCTGGCCTTGAACTTGCTCTGTTAATTAAAGGGCTCAGCTCTGGGGTATCTGGAGCTACAAGCCTGTGCCAGCAAGCCTGACCTCTATGACATAAGACCAAGGGCTGACTCCTCTTCTGGACTCTTGATTTGCCCATCTTTCTACTCGACAGTTCTACCTGGATTATCTCCTGACTACTTCACCTGACACTAAGACAGTATTCTTCTTCTCCAATCCCATCTAAAATCTACCTGCCCTCTCTAAGTCATCCTTCTTTCAATAAATTGCTCCACTACCAGTTTAAGTCTTGAATTCAGAACTCAGTCAGAAGTGGTTTATTTCCAGCATCAACTGAGAATAACTACCGACTATCTCAAATTCACTTGCGTTCTCCATCCTGAAGTAGGTCTGGCTTGAAACATCTACCAGCTGATACATCTGCCTGTCAGAAGGAAACTTCTTTATCTTCTGCTTTTGGTAACGAGGGAACAGCTTGTTTCACACTAAAAATAACCAAATTAAAGACAAAAATGGTTCTCCCCAATAAAATCAAAGCAACAAACTTCTTCCTGTTTCTTAAGATTATAAAGAGGTTATCAGAGAAACAAGACTTTAAGTGTCCAAAGATTCTGGAGTGACACAAGGAAGCTGAAGATATTATGATGGTATTTTGACATTTATTGCTCCCACTTCCACAGTGTTCTTGGTGTGGAAAAGAAGCTAAAACACAGGCAAACAGCAGAAAAAGGATACGAAAGGGCAAGACTGGTCCCTATCCATGAGCTAGAAAGGCAGAAACCAACTGCATTATTAAGAAGGGTTTAGGATCCAATGCGGGGGTGGGGTGGGGGGTTGAAACAGAAATCTCATGACTTAAATTTTCTCTCCAAATATGATCAACTTTCAGACTTGAACAAGGCAGAAGAGAAAGGTTTAGTTAGAAACAGAGAGGGAGATTTAGTTTCTAAACATCTCAGATGACTAGGGGAACAACCTTGACACAGGTCAGATCCAGTTCTAATGAACTCTTGGATCTGGGTTGGAGACTTTAAGAGGGTCTCAGAAAACAGCACCAGACTCTCCAGAGGACTTGATAAAACACAGCTTGCTGACCCTTTCCAGTTCCTTATTCTTGGGAAATACTCCACAATGAAATACATCGGCACTGGGCCCATCTGGAACTCTCAGTGAAGCACTTTCCAAATGACCAGTGAGTAATGTTACAAAATCATTCTTGTGTATAAAATCAATTCAAAGTTCATGATAGACCTGTACATTTTATGTGATGAACTTTGAAATTCATTAGTGTGGTTTCGATTCAAAATTCAACTAATCTTAAGAAACCATCATTGCTGAATTCTGTTTCATCAGTAACAAAGAGTCCCCTCAGACATCTTGAAAACATCCCATCTTTCCTTTCCCAACTACCCATGTATATATTTTCTCTATCTACTTAAACAAAACTCCTTATTATAAGAGAATGAAAGCAGAGGCTGGCATGAGAATATATGTAGCTTTTACTAAGCCAAAGTAGAGATAAGAAATGTAAGACAATTATATTTTACACTATGATTGTGAAAAAAATCCTGAAAACACACATGTTATAAGGATTATAGTACTTTTATTAACACACATTTTAAAGTGTTTAGGTACATAAATTTAGACTGAAAAGAAACTGATTACTGGAGGTGAGTTCCATGAAGTCTGTGGATCCAAAACAAAATAGAGTATTTCCTATAAAATCAACAGTGCTTAAAGATCATAATGAATACACAGTTCAAAACATTTGAGCATGCTTTCATCTTAAACTATCTCTCTCTTTACTTTGTTTTCCTTCAAGTATTTTTGTTTTGCTTTGTTCTATTTTGAGACAAGGTCTCTTTGTATAGCCCTGGCTGGGCTGGCACTTTGTCTATAGACCAGGCTAGCCTCAAACCACAAAGATCTGCCTGTGTCTGCCTCCTGAATGCTGGGATTAAAGGTATGCACCCAGTTTTGAAGGACACATTATTTTTTTTTCTCCCTAGATCATCTGAGGAGAAACCAAAACTGAAAGACAAACCCACTTTAACAGAGGCAAAATCATAACAAAAAAAAAAAAAAAAAAAAAAAAAAAAAAGAGCACCAGGAATGTGACACACCATCACAACCATCATGCCTAGTCCCAACTAATCAATTCCCCTATGAAGGACCTGGAAACTAAAGATATAGTGTAAATGCCTAAGAAAAAAATCCAAAATTTTACTTTCTAAAAGATTAACAATCATACGGAAGAACAAACAGACGAACAAATTAAGGAAATTTATCCAAGACCTTGACAATGGTCTCCAAAGTGAACGAAACAATAAATTAGAAGTGAAAGTCCAAAATACAGCGGGGAAAAATTAGCAGAGATTGAAACAAGAAAAAGGAAAAAAACAGAAATATTTGAAATGAATGAGATGATTGCTAGATCTCAAAGAATCCTGGCACAAACAACATACACACACACACACACACAAACGCACCATATATAATATATATATATTATATATATATATATATATATATATATATACACACACATATATATGTATATTCTTGTTTTTTTTTTTTTTTTGGTTTTTCAAGACAGGGGGCTTTCTCTGTGTAACTTGCTCTTAGACCAGGCTGGCCTCAAACACCGAGATCCTCTGTCTCCTGAGGGCACCGAGTGCACTGCCTCTTTAGAGGTTCCTAATATAGGTGCCTATTTAACATATCAAAGTGGACTCTGGCTGCCAGCTCTCTCACCAGGCTAATACCCGTTACAGACTATTGGCTTCTGTCAGCACTTCTCACCCTTACCCCTACTCTGACCTTGAGAATTTATGGTATAGAAGAACAGAGGTAAAATTAAATGTAATAGAAGGATTACTTAATGAAATTATAGCAGAAAAAACTCTCCAGACTTCAAGGGAAAAAAAGCAGACATCCAAACACAAGAGGTCTACAGAGCTCTCAACAGACATGAGGAAGGAAACTCTCTATGACACATCATAGTCAGTATGTCAAAAATACAAAGAAAAAAAAATCCTAAAAGCAGCATGAGAAAGATACTGACTCCCATGCAAAGGTGGAAAATCAGTATCACCACAGACTTTCCATCAACAACAATAAAAGCTAGAAGCTTGGAATGAAATGTCAAACTTGGAGATTAAATAACCGGGACCAAGAGTGCTATACCCCAAAAAAGTATCTTTCAAAAACTGATGGAGCAATAAGGATATTTTAAGACAATATAAACTAAGCCAATTCATGACAATGGAACCAGCACTGAAGGAAATTCTTAATGGACTACTTTACAGGGAGGAAGAAGAAAGAGTGCCCCCTTAGGAAAATACATGAAAGCTTACCCTCCATGAAGTATCTGAAGAACATAGTAGACCTGGGAAAGAAACTCAGCAATGCAGCAAACCCTTAGAACTAATATGGGAGAGGGAAAAGAAATACCAATAGTCTAGCAAAACAAAACATCACGTAGCAAACTGACAGGTACGATCAGACCCCTTTCTATAATAATCTTAAATGTAAATGGCCTCAATCACATTAAAAAGACACAGACAAATGGACCAGATTGAAAAACAAGAACCAAACATATGTTGTCTCCAAGAAATACACTTAGCCGGCAAAAATACCTCAAAACTCAACAGCAAAGGATAAAACAAGCTTCCAGCAACTAGAAATCAAATGAAGCAGGCTTAGCTATCTGTATATCAGATAAAGTAAACTAATCACAAGAGATAAAGGGGACATTACGTGTTTAAAAAGGGAAGCATTCATCCAGATATAACTGTAAACATTTATGCAACAAATACTGGAGCTTCTATTTCACAAGACAAACACTAAAAGGCATCAAAGGCCACATACATCCTGACACAGTATTAGAAAACCTCACTCTCACATTTACATGGGCCATGGTGGTGCATGCCTTTAATCCCAGCAATGGGAGACAGAAGTGGTGGATCTCAGTGAGCTCAAGGACAGCCTGGTCTACGAAGTGAGTTCCAGGACAGCTAGGACTGTTACATAGAGAAACCCTATCTGTTTGGAAAGTCAAAAAAAAAAAACAAAAAACAAAAAACAAACAAACAAAAAAAAACTATAGAAGCCAAACGATACATTTTTTTTTTTTTAAATGAACAGTTGCTCATTCAAGAAAAAGAAATCAGACGCATTTAAAAAAATCCCTAGAGACAAGTAAGAACCTCTGCCATACAGCCAGGGCAATTGAGGCAAGGTTAAAGCTGTAAGTGCTCACATTAAAAATTTGAGAGATGTGAGTTCACATGTATAAGCACCCTAAAAAACACATTTTTAACATTCTCAGAATCTCAAATAAACAACCCAATTATGAACCTCAACAGCCAGCCAGCCCCAAACCCATTAGATGGCAAGGAGTAGTAGATTAGGAAAGACATCAAGGAAACAAAGACTGGAAGGACAATGCGCCAAACCAACCAAGATTTGGTTATTTGAAAAAGCTAATGACTGACAAATGCTTTGGTAAGACATAACATACATAAATATCATACACACACGTTTTTAATTTCTTACATACAGGAAAACATTATTAAGAAACACCATCTAGACAGCCTGTAAGAAATCGGGCCGGAGACGTGCCTCAACTAGTGAAGTGTTTTCTAGCATACAGAAGTCCTGGTGTGGATCCCCAGCACCTCAATAACCAGGTGGAGTAGGAGGATCAAAGTACAAGGTCACCCTCTGCTATGCCAGTTTGGGGCCAGAGGGAGGCTGGGATATAGGAAATCCTACTTCCAAAAGAAGAGAGCAAGGAAACCCTGTAGCCTACAATTTTCAAATTTGCCTCAGCTGGCTCTTGGATGTTCATCAGGCATTCTACCAAACTACTGACTTTTTACCAAATAACCCCTTTCTTCAGCAATTAAAAATTTTGACAAACTGAGACATAAGCCTTAAACCATCAGATCAAAGACCAGAGATAGGTTTTACTGTATTAATCTAGCTCACTAAATTTCCTTTTTATTGAAACACACCTGAATGCTCATTTCAAGATAGTTACAAAAACATTATTTTCACCCATTTTCCCACACTCACTTTCTGAAGTTATTTTCTTTGCACAACCTGATAAGGAAGTGTGTAAGAAGTTATAGCTTGTATTTCTATTTCTTCCAAAATGTGACTTACTTCATTTTCTTATTACAGTGATAAAAGACTCAGACAAAGGCAGCTGAAGGGAAAAAAGGGTTAATCTCACAGTTCAAGATCTGTAGTGGCAGAGAGGTCAGGGCAGAAGGGTATGGAAGTAATTGGTCACACAGGACACACAGAAGAAGACAACAATGATAGTTAGTGCTCAACCATAGTTCTGGGCTTTATCTTATACAGCTCAAAATTCTTTGCTCTGGAATGGTGTTGTCCACAGTGGGTGGGTCTTCCCACCTCAGTGAATGTGATCAAGATCATTCCCACAGGCATGGCTATAGGTCTGTCCCCCTTTGACAATTAACACCAACCATAACAGCTGCTACATGGATAGGATTTAGGAAGCCCATGAGCTTAGGACACTCCAGATGTTTTAAACTGAACAAATGAGCAATTGGGGTGGGGGGGAATAGCCTACAGTGCCAATACACCTTTAAAGGGTACAAATCTGAAAAACAAAAACAAAAACAAAAAACCGGAGATCTTTCTTAAACGTGTGATCTGAAGAGAAATACTGAAAATAGTTCCTTCCTTCATAGATATAAAATGTTCCATAAACCAAAAGGACTTTAGAATAAATCCCTTTGTTTTTTATATGATAAAAACTAAAATCTGTAGAAATGAGGGAAATGTTAAGGCTACAATGCTAGCAGACAATACTAGCTTCCTGCCTGCATGCCTCACCCTTTCTCACTTAGTTCTCACACAAAACCAGAAGGGAAGGTACTGGTAAGCAAACTGCCATCAAAGGTCTGATTGAAATCAAGTCATTATTTTGGGTATTACCAGATCCTAACATATACAAACATTTTAATTTTTATGCAAAGCAACATACTCTCTTGGATACATTATTTAGAACTTGCTTCCCTTACGGGAGAAATGACCAACAACTTGCCAATCATCTGACAGACAGGAGTGCTTAATACTATAGCAGTCAATCAGAGTCAAGAGCATACACTTGACCCAGAGGGGGCAGAGGACATTTAGGAGAAAAAGGACTTCAAGGAGGCACTTAAACACATTTCTTGCTCAGTCAATTGCTCTGAAAGCACACAATAAAGAGCAAATTAGTTGAGTGGATCTTCCAGTAACTGCTGAAGCTCTTTAAAAATTTTAAGCAAAACCTCTTTTCAAAGTTTATTCTCTTGTTTATTCACATTCAAGAACAGCAAGTACAAAACCAATGATGATAATGTTCATTGAAAAGAACTTTTATAGTAAGTAATTAAGTTGAGAAAGCTGAAAAAGAATGCTTTATTTTGGTGGTAAAATGAACAGGAATCCAAAATTTGTTTTTAATTTTTTCTAAAATAATTACAAAACTGAAAAGTCTATAAATAAGAATCTAAGAAATCCTTCACTTTCCTGCCCCCCTTTGACTTCTGAAATACAGTGCAACTTCCTACCATCTGTTATTTTAAAGGAGAAACAGTAATGAACATATGGGGCTTTCTCTATCAAGCAGCTGTAGTGTAGTTAAAGTTATAATAATTGTCTTTCTGTAAGATAAATTTACATTAAAAACCTGGCCAGTGAGAAATAAATAGCTCAGCCACAGAGCTTTCTTAAACAAAAATTTAAAATTTATAACCACCTATGACTAGGTGTAGAGATGTAGAAGAAATCCCTAAATCTTATACTTTTATCTGCAAGATTTAGTAGATATAATAGACGATACACAAATCAGTTTATTCCACCCTACAGCCCCATAGCTCATCCCTAAAGCCAGCAACGAAGTTCTTCAAAGTTAACAGTTCAAATCCACTATTTCCATGGAGTCACTCAACTCTGAACCACAAGCCTACTTGTTTATGAGGAAAATCTCAACACACGTGACATGTAACTCCCCATCAGCTATGCATTACTTATCTGAGTTTGAGTAAACTTAATGAAAGGAACCCATAGCATATCTGACCATGAAAATGGAGTCACTACCTACCTTTGTCTGGATGGTTCAAAATCATAATTCTCTTGTGTGCTGTTCTAATCTTGGCCTTGCCAGCAGATGGGCTGTAAAAAATTAACAAATAGTGTAAAATGCAGATAATAAATTAATGATTTATATGGGTTTCAAGAAATTAAAAAACTAATGAAAATTTCACCATCTTGTGGACAAGTACAAAATTACAAGATTTACGCTTAATTCTAACTATTAAAATAAATCATGATTATTCAATACTGTATTTTCCTTCAGCACTTTGTAATATTTATCCTCATTCCCAGTTTTTAAAAAGTAAATAAATAAACAGGTTGGATATTTAGCTTCATCATATAATCCTTATCTAGCAACCATGAGACCCTAGGTTTAGTGCCCAGCACCAAAAATAACACACCACCACCACAAACAACAGCACCTCACATACACAGGCCAGCAGAGTTACAGTACGAACACTAGAAGGACTGAAACCTAATGCTTCTAAAGTCATTTTGGAGGAAGGTGACATGTCATCAAGGTATCTATGTTTCAGAACTAGCCTGTTAGTTTTTGCTGGGGTACTGGGTGATGTTGGTCAAGGTCTGAACTTTTTGCTCAGTTTCCTCACTGCAGAGTGACCACATCCCCACAGAGCCAGGATGCTGCCAAGTGCTAGCCCGGCATGACGTGTGTGTTCCAGAACAGCTGCCTTCTGTTAGTTCCTCAACAAGCAATCTCAAAACTCCATACAGTCCATGGTCTAGCTGTGTAAGAAACCTGTGGGAAAGTTTGGCAGTACAGCCTACAGTGTGAGGGAAAATTAGAGAAGACAGTGAAACATAAAATTACTATGACAAACTGACCTATTCATTATTGCAAGTGTTTAGTACATTTTCTGAGCGCCAACAGTAGAAGCTCCTGTACCTAACAGCTATTGTATTTAGTGACTTAACTTTACCAGGCTTCAAATGAGTAAATTTACAGCCAGCTTAAAGTATGAGGGTAGCTGTGAAGCTCAAATGAATCAAAATGGATGAACTGAGTGTTAGTAGGAAGCATGCAATTTTAGTTAGCCATGTCTAAGTTCAAAAATACTAATTCTACTGCTCTTCAGCTATGAATGTGCCTTGCCCATTTCAACTCTCTGAGTTACCATTTTCTCATATGTAACATACATACAATAAAACCTATCTTCAAGGATTACTTTAAAGGGTGAAGGAAGGATGCTTATAAAAATACAATGTAACATTTCTTGAACGACTCTGAAGCCTTATCCTGAGAATGAACTAAATGGAACCCAGAGAGTCCACAGAAGTTGGCTGACCCTTCTGAAGGGCCCAGAATGCTGCTTAAGACTCTCCTTCTCTTTGAACAACACAGCCCCTTGCTACCAGTGTCAATCCTCGATTCTGTTAGTGTTCCAATTTCTACCACTGACCTCTTACAGGTAACATATTGCCACATATGTTAATACATCCTGTTAAGGGGCTGGAATAGTGACACATGCCTATACTTTCAGCATTCAGGAGGCTGACACACAAAGATCTTTAACTCA
This sequence comes from Cricetulus griseus, assembly GCF_003668045.3. Lineage (NCBI taxonomy): Eukaryota > Metazoa > Chordata > Mammalia > Rodentia > Cricetidae > Cricetulus > Cricetulus griseus. Next base: position 232,211,773 of record NW_023276807.1, read on the forward strand.
AAAAGCCATGTAACAAGACTGTCTCAAAGGACAAGCTCCCCTGTGAAAAAAGAACTATTACAGCCTAAATAAACATGCAAACCATTCTTCCATAAATAAACAAATTCCTTTATGCAAGGACCCGAGAATACTTCTTTTGGTTGTTTGCAGAATTCTTATGGGGGATATTTTTAAACTAAACTTTTAGGTAACTCTCAAATAGATATGGTTTTATTTCAAAGAATCAGATATTCACAAGAGCTAAGGACATGATTTTATTTAACTGCTTAAGAAATGAAAACCTGCCGGGTGGTGGTGGTGCATGCCTTTAATCCCAGCACTCAGGAGGCAGAGGCAGGCGGATCTCTGTGAGTTCGAGATCAGCCTGGTCTACAAGAACTAGTTCCAGGACAGCCTCCAAAGCCACAGAGAAACCCTGTCTCGAAAAAAAACCAAAAACCAAAAACCAAAAACCAAAAACCAAAAAAAAAAAACAACAAAAAAAACCCAAAAAACCCAAAAAAGAGAAAGAAATGAAAACCACATCACTCTGAAAACCAGCACAATTCCTCTTCCTGTGCTTACGTACCCTGATCCTTTCTGTTTGAGGGGCTCTCCAGCACCTCTACACTACTTGTGTAGTCTCGTTCTGGATGCCTGACGTACATATAAATGACTTAGAGGCACAGTCCACAACCTGCATTTTAAGACTGAACATGCAACGTTTGCTTGATGGATTTTACAGTACTGCCACAAAAAACAGTAACAACAACAAAACATAAAAAACCCCAAACCCAGAACAACAATGACAAAAAGTAAATTCCTTGGAAGAACAAATGCTCCAGCCTAGTAAACATTGACGTTATAAAAGACTATTATAAAAATTAGAAACATATAAAGTTTCACAAAACTGCACTTCAGTAAGCTAGTCACTAAATAATAGATATCAATTTAGAAAAACACAAATCTCTGTTGTATATATTTGAAGAAACACAGTGTGTTGGCTCTTATTCTGAATATGAAGTTTTAATTGAACACATGAAACAAAGTCTCAAAGTCACTTCAGTTACAATATCCTTGAAAATCAATCACATTGACTACATTTTAAAAAGTGACTTTGTTCTACACAAAACCTGAAGTATTGTGTAATCAAGGTCTGCCACCCATCAAACTAGATTAAAGTGAAAACAGATGGAAGAAAAGTTCACATACACAAACGTGGCAATTTCAAACCACTGCCTTATCTTAGTGGTAAGTTTTGAAGATGAGGGGGGAATTCTCATTTACATGCAGAGTTTATTACCTTTTTGGTTTTGCTATATTAAAACTCTAAATCCTTGCTACATTTTAATGATTTTTTTTGTTGCCCAGACCACAAATTTCAAACTGTTCCCTGAAATATGTTTGACTGGGTGGGGAAGGGAGGGTAGAGTGGGTGGGACAAACCAGGTGCATGGAACTGAGTGACATTCTGGTGCCTGTAGTAAACAGAGCCAATAAATAAGTTTAGGGAAAATAATGCTACCTGAGTAATACTAAGCAAGGAAATAGTTATCTAACTGACATGGTCTCGTTGCCTAATGCTATCCACTACTTTCTATGACAAGGAAAACTCCCATCTCTTAGATTTATACAAAGCTCTAAGCTAAAATAAGCTCCAGTCTCTAAAACTTATTATTTTATTATTGTACTATTTAATAGTATCCGTGCATCCTTCCCCCCAGTGTGTGTGTGTGTGTGTGTGTGTGTGTGTGTGTGTACACCACAGTATGCATGTAGAGGTTAGGGAACAACTTTTGGGAGTAAGTTCATGTGAATCCAGGCCCAGTTGGACTGCATTACACTAAGGTCATCTGGCTTGGTGGTAGACATCTTTACTGGCTAAACCACCTAGATAGCCCACTGACTTTTTATTTATCTTTTTAAAGCAGGTCATAAAAAAAATGTTGGAGCTTAAAGATTTTGTCTATAACGTTTTTTTTTTTGTCACTACAGCACTTTAACTCTTCTGCTTAATCACACTGATTAAGTCACCAGGAAATCTGCAGTAGATGATATACTGTAACCAACTCCCTGTGTGCAGTAGATGATATACTCTGACCGATGCTCTGCATACAGTAGATTAGATGATATACTATAACCAACTCTGTGTACAGTAGATGATATACTTCAACCAAATCTCTGTGTGCTTTGAGTGGATGGTACACTGAACCAATTCTCTGTGCTGTGGAAGATACATTGTAACTAACTCTCTATGTACAGTGGATGATACACTATAACCAATTCTGTGTTTAGAGGACAACTCTTACCCTGGAATTTGGAATGTGGAAGATCATGAGTTCAAGGCCAGCCTAGGTTACATAGTTTATAGAAACTCTAACAGCTAGGGACATTGTTTAGTGGTAGAATGCCTAGCAAGCATATTCAGGACCTTAGGTTTAATTCCCAGCACTACAAAAACCCAAACCAGACAACAATAACAACAACAACAAAAAAACCCTTGAGAATATGCTCTAAGGAACAATAAAAAAAAATGAAAACAGATTCTAGTAAATCAACGATAGAAAGAAACAGTCTTGGAATTAATGCTAATGATAACCACACAATTTCATTAGCTCTTTTCCTATATGTCTAATATTAGTCAATGAATAGCAAAATGGAATAAGTAAAATAATACATGCTCTATATCAAACTGCAGAAGTAGAAAAGGATAGTGAAATAAATATGAATTATAATTAAAGACATTCATCAAATTTCAAAGCTGGTCCAGAGAGAAATGAGTATCACAGTGGAGGATCTTAAGATGAGAGGACTTGGAATCTAAGAATCCTTGTTTAAGAGCAAAGAGCATATATAACTTCAATTAATCCAGATCTCAACTTTTAAAAGGCAAAAATGTGCTATGTCCTCTTCTGGATTTTATTTTTAAATACTAAATATAAGTACACACTTATTGTAACCCTCCCCCCACTTTTTAAGACAATCTTGGCCACAAAACAAAAAATACTTATGCAGCACTTACCTTACACCTAAAATAAGACTAGCTTCTCGCCTACTCATTTTTTGCTCAAATCCTCCTTTATAGTAGGACGAAAAGCTCTGCATGGGAAAGAAAGAGCAAGAAATAATTAGTTCCATGCACGAGGTAGCATGACCTCAATCCCCTCATACGGCTACAGTTTTTATTAGAAATCAACTTGAAATTGCAGGGGAATGCACTACACAATGTTTCTTTCATGAAACTCTAACCAAGATGAATGTAAAGAAACATTAACAATGTTTTCAACTTCACAATGCATTACTTTTTCTCTACTGAGATAGAACTGAAGGGCAGAGATCAGCACACTGTCATCGTTTTCCCTGAGCACCCAAGTGCTTTGCTCACTGGATAGCCTTGATCAAGTATGTCACTTGTACTGATGTGGCAGGTATGTATCTGTCTGCCTTCTGTCCTGGCTGAGAGGGAAAGAAGAGCACGCAATGTAAGAGACAGGGAAGCCAAGAGAGGCTGGGGCACTGAGTGGAGAACGGCCCTGGTGCTTAGAGAGAAGGAAGTAGGAAGCTAGGAGTCTTAGCAAGCAATGGGACCCGACTGTGAAAGGCCTGGTTAGTGCTGGGAAGAGGGTTTTATTCTAAGTGGAATGAGAATGAGAGTAATATCATTTGGCTTTGTTCTGGAAGGAATAGTTTGAGTTTGAAGAGTAGAAATGAGCAAGCGTGGTTAAAGAACATGACTGTAAACTACCAAGGCACTGGGACATAAGTGAAGGCAGGAGCTGAGGTAAAAAACAGAGATTTTTCATGTATTTTGAGAGCAAATGTTTGCTTGATGGACTAATATTGGATGTGACAAAAACAAAAACAAAGAGGAATTATAAATGATGCAGAGGACCAGTTTTGCGATGTCCAGATCCCTCCTTAGGGTTGAAGGATTCTCATACAGGGCTGTGCTCACTGAGCAGCTATAGCTCTGACCATTTAAGACCAAAATCAAAGTCATGCCCTCTACCCAGAGGAGCCTGTACCTGAAATGACTGGTTGAGGTGGTATAAGCACAGCAGTTCTCCAAGGTCAGTCCTTGGATTCCACTCTGCTCACTTCCCAGTGCCCTCTTGTAGTCACAAGGAACCATGGTAGCTGTGAGTCCAGGCCTTTCTGAAGACTGCACTACAGCCTAACATGCTCCTCCAACCTTGTCTTGCTTCAATGGATGCTGAGCCAAAGACTGCTCCTTAAACTTACAGATCTCCAATTTTCGTCCCAGTCTGCTTTTAAGAGAAGTCAAACCATGCAAATGGCTTTAAGATTTTTGGCCTAGAACTGCTAAACTGCTGTTTAATTGCTAAAGGAAGGAGCAGTTGTAAGTTATGGGAAATAGATATGATGAGGATGGTTCTCAATGTATTAAACTTGAAGTTTCTATCCAATTTCTAGGTGGAAAAGCAGTTCAATCCAGAGAAAGCCCCTAGCAGTCCTCAGTGGGGACTGTGCTTAGTGAAAACAGACTGAGCAAGGCCGACTAAAGAGAACATGGACAGAGAGTGAGCCTGAGTCTGCAGCAAGGCCTAAAATGGAGGAGGGATTAGTAAAGAGATCTAGAAGACCACACTATGACATAGGAAGAAAACTGGAAGTGAAAATGAGGAAATGAAAAATGGTTTCAAATGTTTCTGATGGGTAAAAGAAAATGTGATCTGAGAACTGACCCCAGGAATTAGCAAAGAGAAAATCAAAGGAGAAGCAGGCCTGCAAGTTGCAGGCCAGTCAGCCTGGACTGAATAGAGACCTGTCTCAAAGATCAGTAGCAAGTGAAGTGAACCGAGTCTTCCAGGCATGGTGGTGCATGGCTGTGATCAAAGCACTTGGAAGGGGGAGACAGGAGAAGCACACAGAGCACAGCACAGGTGATGGACTCAGCCTTTAGAGAGAAACAGAGGTATACATGATTGAACACATACACAATTCTAGGCAGAAACCTGTGTTTCATACTGAATAACAAGTAACTATAGTCACGGACTACAGTATCTATCAGGAATTGCTTCCAGATCTGATTGTATTGAAATGCTTAGGTGAATGCATCTGTTATATAAAAGGGCAACATAATATCTACAAATAAGCTGCCCTCATCCTCCTGTATAGCCCAAGTCATCTGTAGCTCACTAAAAAAATGCAAATGCCATGCAAATAAATAGTGGCTATACTGTATTTAAGGAATGATGGCAAGAAAAAAAAGTGTACCTGCTGAGTGCAGACACAATATCCTCTTCCATGCTGGTGATCTGCCATAACTGCCGTAAGTAAGACATGTTAAGGACTGCCTGTTACCACAGACACTGATCCACTAATCTAACAGAGCCATGAGGAATAGCATGCCCTATTTCAAGTGTCATGTCATTTCCAACTCAGCAGTCCAAAATCTTTCCGAGATGGTTGATTATTTGAGTTGATTATGACAGTCATTTCTACAGCAGTACGTTTGTTCTTATTTTGGTCTTAATTCATGCTTAAAGCAGATAAACTTTTTCTTTACACAGAAAGGTATTTCTGAGTTTTCTGAGCTCTAAGACATTAAGTCAGCATAAGATAAATTGATGCTCCCTAAACTGGCAATCCCTCTACAGTCACAAGTCACTAACCTTAAAAGCAAACAATAGCAACTGTGCTATTTTTATTTCTTACTATTTGGAAATGGGGCCGCAGAAAAGCCTTCTCAAAATCTAGCATCTGCAAGAACTTCATGTCCTGCAAAACTGCCTTTATTACAAGTAAGTAAACCTTTGCATAAAAAGTCATCACACCTTTCTAAAAGAACACCATTTTGTAGCTAGAAACTTAACACATGGGTCAACACAGAGAAAAACAGATGAGAGAAAACAGAAGCTTGTATTGCTCAACTACTAAAATATAGGCAAATTTCTTCAGACAAAATCCTGCCTTCTAAAACCACAAAATTTAAATTTTCATATTAGACAATTTTATTATCTATTATCTTTAAATTACTATTCACATTATGAGCAGGCAAAAATTGTAATTTGGTATCTCTCTCCTCTAATGCTAAATAATAACTGAAAGGGTATCTCAGGTTTGATAAAATATATCAACAATGAATTGTTTGGAATATAAAGAGATAAGATGCTGCAGTCCATTCTCTGAAAATGCTGGGATCAAAACAAAAACAAAAAAAAATGTCCAGATCCAGAAACATGATTGTGATAATTTGAAAAAAAAAAAAACGGTCCCAAAAGGGAGGCACTCTTAGCCTCTATTAGAAGGTGAGGTCTTCCTGGAGGAAGTGTGTCACTGTGCAGGCAGGCTTTGAGGTCTCAATATGCTCAAGCCACATCCAGTGAGACAGATCACTTCCTGTTGTCTGCAATCTGTAGGACTCTCAGCTACTGCTCCAGCACCATGTCTGCCTGCACACTTCCATTCCTGCCATATGATAATCGACTGAACCTCTGAACGTAAGCAAGCCACCACAATTAAATATTTTCCTTTCTAAGAGCTGCCAGGGTCTACAAACCCACAACTAAGATAGAGAACTACAGACCAATCTCCCTCATGAAAAGTGATGCAAAAATAATAAAATACTGGCAAACCGAATCCAAGAACATATCAGAAAAATCATCCACCATGTCAATTAGGCTTCATCCCAGAGATGCAGGGATGGTCCAACATAGGAAATCTGTCAATACAATCCACCATATAAACAAACTGAAAGAAAAAAAAAAACACACATGATCATCTCATTAGATGCTGGAAAAAAAAAAAAAAACTTCAACAAAATTCAATGCCCCTTCATGATAAAGGTCTTGGAGAGAGCAGGGATACAAGGAACATACCTAAACACAATAAAGGCAATATACAGTAACTCCACAGCCAACATTAAACTAAATAGAGAGAAACTCAAAGTGATCCCATTGAAATCAGGAACAAGACAAGGCTGTCTACTTTCTCCATATCTATTCAATATAGTACTCAAAGTTCTTGCTAGAGCAATAAGACAACAAAAGGAGGTCAAGGGTATACAAATTGGAAAAGAAGAAGTCAAACTTTTGCCATTTGCTGATGATACAATAGTATACAAAAGCGACCCCCAAAATTCTACCAGGGAACTACTACAGCTGACAAACACCTCCAGTAATGTAGCAGGATACAAGATTAACTAAAAAAAAAAAAAAAATCAGTAGCCCTCTTATGTGAGATGATAAACAGGCTGAGAAAGAAATCAGAAAAAACAGCACCCTTTATAGGGGCCACACATAACATAAAATATCTTGGGGTAACTCTAACCAAACAAGTAAAAGACCTGTATGAAAAGAATTTTAAGTCTTTGAAGAAGACATCAGAAAATGGGAAGATCTTACATGCTCTTGGATAGGTAGAATTAACATGGTAAAAATGGCTATCTTACCAAAAGCAATCTACAGGTTCAGTGCAATCCCCAGCAAAATCCCAGAAACATTCTTCACATACCTCAAAAGGACAATACGCAACTTCGTATGAGAAAACAAAACAAAACAAAACAAAACAAAAAAACGAAGAAGAGCCAAAACAATCCTACACAATAAAGGAACTTCTGGAGGCATCACCATACCTGACTTCATTCTCTACTACAGAGATATAGTAGTGAAGACAGCTTGGTATTGGCATAAAAACAGACAGGTGAACCAATGGAATCTAATTGAAGACCCTGATATCAATCCACACACCTATGAACACCTGATTTTTGACAAAGAAGCTAAAATTATAAAAGGAAAAAAGAAAGCACCCTTAACAAATGGTGCTAGCAGAACTGGATATTGACATGTAGAAGAATGCAAATAGATCTATATCTATCTTCATGCACAAAACTCAAGTCCAAATGGGCCAAGATCTCACCATAAAACCAAGCACACTGAACCTCATACAAGAGAAAGTGGGAAGTACCCTTGAATGCATTGGCACAGGAGACCACTTCCTAAATTTAACACCAGTAGCACAGACACTGAGAGCAACAATCAATAAATGGTACCTCCTGAAACTGAGAAGCTTCTGTAAAGCAAAGGACACGGTCAACAAAACAAAATGGCAGCCTACAGAATGGGAAAAGATCTTTGCCAACCTCACATCTGACAGAAGGTTGATCTCCAAAATATACAAAGAACAAGAAACTAGACATCAAAAGGCCAAATAATCCAATAAAAAAAAAACAAACAAAAAAAAAAAACGGGGTACAGATCTAAACAGAGAACTCTCAACCGAAGAATATCAAATGGCCAATAGACACTTAAGGAAATGCTCAATATCATTAGTCATCAGAAAAATGCAAATCAAAACAAATCTGAGATTCTATCTTACACCTGTCAGAATGGCCAAAATAAAAACAAAACAAAACAAAACAAAACAAAGCAAAAAACACTGATGACAGCTTATGCTGGAGAGGATGTGGAGTAAGGGGAACACGAACACTCCTCCATTGCTGGTGGGAGTACAGCCACTTTGGAAATCAGTATCATTGTTTCTAAGAAAATTGGGAATCAATCTACCTCAAGACCCAGTGATACCACTCGTGGGCATATACTCAAAGGATGCACAACCATACCATGGGGACACATACTCAGCTATGTTCATAGCAGCATTATTTGTAATAGCCAGAACCAGGGAACAACCTAGATATCCCTCAACTGATGGATAAGGATAAGGAAAATGTGGTACACAATGGAGTACTACTCAGCAGGAAAAAAATCAATGACATCCGGAAATTTGCAGGCAAATGGATGGAACTAGAAAAAATGAGTGAGGTGACCCATACCCCAAAAGACAAATATAATATGTACTCAGTCATATGTGGATATTAGACATAAAGCAAAGGACAACCAGCTTATATGCTACAACCTCAGAGAACCTAGGTAACCAAAAAGAACCTAAGAGAGACATACATGGATCTGCCTAAGAAGGAGAAAAAGACAAGATCTCCTGAGTAAATTGAGAGCATGGGGGGCAAGGAAGAGGGTAGAAGGGGAGAGGGGAGGAGAGAAGGGGAATGGAGAAAAATATAAAGCTCAATTAAAAAAAAAAGAGTTGCTGTGGTCATGGTGTCTCTTCATAGCAATAGAAACCCTAACTAAGACAATGATTACTACAAGTAATACTTATGTCATGGAGGATAGAGAGATGATGTTGTCTACTGAAAACACCCTGGAATGTTCAAATTATTAGTTTGTATTATTCTATCCAAGAAACACACATAAGCAACAACAGGAATCACATTAATTTCTTCCAAAAATTAGTATTAAATGATGGTGTCATGTTATCAAAGGAGAGTAAACTAACTCAAGTTAAACAAAACCTCATTAGTTATTTCAGTAAGTAACAGGAAGAATCCTCCAGAAAACCAGGTGAGAATGGCTATCATTCACAGTGCTAGATAAATAAACTTCCTATCTATCTGAGTTACAGAGCCACAGAAGGATGACTTCAAATCAAAGCACAAACTTATGAACAGAAAATTAAAAGCCTTGAAGAAGATAAATGACTCAGGACTCTCTCAATCCTTAAGTTAGGAGTAATTAGGCATTTGTTGAAATAATTAGTATTCATTTATCTATTTAGATAGCAAACAAAAGGGCAATGGTTCAAAATAAGACTGTATCATAAAGGTCTTTTGTCTCCCAAAGTGCCTTAGAAATGAGAAAGTAAATATGTTTAATAAGAGAAAGCCATAAAAGACTTTGAAAATAAGAAATAAGTCATTAAGTTAAAAAGTTTACATAAGTACTGATATATAAAAACATGAAAGACTGCATATACAGAAAAACCATTACAGCAACCAAATATCAGGAGAAACAAAACAAAAACAAAAACACTAGGAAGGAATAAACTCTCCCAAGGAAACCAAGAAGAAAATATTAACTTCTTTTTTAGTTATTGAGATAAATAGCAAAGAGGAGCCCTCCCTATACTCTTCTAAATCAGAGCCTAAGACCCAGAGCATGTGACTTTCCCCTCTGACTAAGAAAACAATTACATTACCGTGAGGAAATAATAATGAATTCTTAGAAAGTACAGTTTTCCCTTTTAGGAGCTGAAGAAATGGCCAATAGTATAAGAGCACACACTGCTCTTGCAGATGACCCATGTAAGCCAGCTCACACCTGCCCATAAATCCAGTCCTAGAGGATCTAACACCCTCTTTTGCATTCCTTAGGTACCTGCACTCATATATGGACAAGTCCACATACATATAAATAATGAAAAATAAAATACATTTTAAAACATTTCTCTTGTATAAAATTCAGATAAACTGTTTTAAAGACCAGCCAGTGGTGGCACACACTTTTAATCCCAGTGGGAGGCAGAGGCAGGAAGACCTCTGTGAGTTCAAAGTCAGCCTGGTCTACAGAGTGAGTTCTAGGACAGCCAGAGCTACACAGAGAAACCCTGTCTCAAGAAAAAAAAAAAAAAAAAAAAAAAAAAAAAAAAAAAAAAAAACCAAACAAACAAAAATGGCCACAGCTAACCATCAGCCTGGTGATTTGCAAAACAAACTAAAAGAATTAGAGAATGGAGAAGAAAGTCAGGAACAGAAAATGAGATGAAACACCTAGATACTAAAGGACACACAGAGACACCCAACATCGCTCTAACACAAAGCCTAGAAATAGAGAATCAATAGAGAGAAGAAATAATCAAAGAAAAGTTAAGTATGAGAGGATAAAAAAGAATCTTCAAGTAAGTTAGAGTTCATCAAGAACCCATGTGAAATAGTAAGATATCAATAATTAGAGAAAACAAACAAATTAACTGAAACCCCAAATCAAACAATGAAAGGAAACTACAAACCAGGTATCTCCAGGTGTAAAAATCTGGTTGCCAGTAGGAGCTCTGGCTGTGAACACGAAGGGACGAGGAGGGCAGGCAGTGAGGTTTAGTCTCAGTAGGGACATCTACTTCTGGGTTAAGCTGGGGCCACTAGAGTTCAAGCAGCCAGGAGTCACAATTAATGACTAGCAATTAATAATTATGAGGGAAACACAAATCTTGTTAGCAGAAAAACATTGAAAATATTCACCATTCATGCACACGGTTGAATGCTTACTGCAACCAGCATTCCAGTACAGTAAAACTTGGATAAAGTAGAGTATACAGAACAATAAGCAGGAAAACACACTGGACCTGGTGGACACTGCTCTGTGAATGAAACAGTTAGTGGGATACAATTACACTTCCTATTCTTTTAGTAACCCAACTTGGTTCAAAAATTAATACTTATCAAATCCTGTAATGCTGCATTTATGAAGTGTGGCATCTGGGACTGGTTAGTGTGAAGAGAAGCTATGCACTCACTTCATGTTTCAGTTTCTCTGGAGTGGTTAATATGTAAAGACTTATTCTTGAAGATGATCATGATTAAGATATTCCAAACTTGTTTCCCTACAAACTATAATCACATTTTGTTTAAAAAAGAAAAATCTAGATTCATTAAAAAAAAAAAAAAAAAAGCACCACAAGGAAATCACTCACTTCCCTCTCCTTAGGAAAAGTCTTGCAACATGCCCATAACCAGCCAGCCTGCCCTGCTGTCGGCCTTTACTGAGCAGTGTGATGGTGAAAATAGTCTCAATGCCTTTTTATCTTTTTTTGCAACATTAAGTAATACAGTGCTCCATTAAGCTTGAAGGTTTTCTCTTTAGGTGTACATACATTTAAAGATAATCACCACAACAGAAGCAAAACCATTTCTAAATTTGTCTCTAGAAGACAACATGCATGCAATGAACCCTGTCACAATTTCCACTTCACATCCCTATCAGCTACCACCAGTCCTTCTCAACTATCTTCAGAGCGCTTGCTCTGGCTCACTCTGGTCTATACTCTCAACAGTTGGCAGGATGAATGATAACCTAAAAAGATGCATGTCACATAGTCCTTTCCCCTGTTCAAAATCTTCCATATCCAGAAAGAAATGAGAGGTGCTTGTCATTGTCTACAGGCCCTAGGAGACCTGGGCCCCCTTCAGACACCACTGGAATTAGGCCCGCTGCTATGCTCATCCCAGCTTGGGACCTCAGTGCTCCTACTGCCTGGAAGACTCTTCCTTTCCTTCAGATGCTTACATGGTCCATGTCCTCATCCCCTAAAAGGCTTTTCTTGGCCTAGATAATATAAAGGTCTTTCTCCTAATGTTCTTGTTTCTTATCCTGGTTTGCATTTCTTAATCATACTTGGAAATTTTAGAAATGATATACCTTCATGTTTTAAATTGTATACCTGTAATAAAATGCAAAACATAAGCTTCTAGGGAGAAGTACGTTTGGTCTATAAGTATATTCCATACCTATAATATCTGCCATGTAGCAGTCACACAGTGAATATTAACTGAACAAATGCTGAATATCTATCAACCTATCAATATGTTAGTCAAATCAAGTATAAATGGGAAACAGAAAACAAACCTATATTCTGTAGTCACAGACAAGCATTCACCAATTTTGGAAAGTTTCTTGCATTCTTTTGAACATGGGCTGTCATCCTTTGGGAGGACTGTTATTAAATAAGCCCCACAGGCCTGTACTGTCTTTGCTAAAACAGTCATTGACTCTGAGATTTCTACAAACCAAGCTATCTAGTCCAGATCTGCTTCTACTTTCCAAAAGCCAATGCTCACACTAAAGTGATTTGGTGAATCTTCACTGTGTATTCTTCAGTGATCATAAACTGCAATTCACGCTGTAGCTTTTATATATAAAAAAAGATGTATTTTATTAATTTTTATTATTAAAAATGATCTTATTTATTAATTTTTTTTCTGTGCATTGTTGTTGTGTCTGTGTGAGGGTGTTGGATCCCCTGGAACTGGAGCCATACAGTTGTGAGCTGCCATGTGGGTCTTGGGAATTCAACTCAAGTCCTCTGAAAGAGCAGCCAGTCTCTTAACTGCTGAGCTATCTCTCCAGCTCCCAACACACACACTGTAGCTTTTTTATATATATTTTCATTCATTCTGCACTTCTCTTAAGTTTGTAAGAATATCTAGAATTCTGTTCACCCAACTCCCAAATAAATACATCAAGGCTTATTCTTACTTGTGAATGCCCGACTTTAGCTTGGCTTGTTTCTAGCCAGCTTTTCTTAAATTATCCCATCTACCTTTTGCCTCTGGGTTTTTACCTTTTTCTATTCTATATATGTTTCTTTTTACTCCTTGTCTGGCTGGGTGGCAGGATGGCTGGCCCTGGCATCCTCCTCTCCATCTCCACCCTTCTTTTCTCACTCCTTCTCTCTCCTCACCCTTCTATTTATTCTTTCTGCCTGGCAGCCCTGCCTATCCCTCTTCTGACTGGTTATTGGACTGACGTGCAGCTGGACCAATCAGGTGTTTTAGGCAGGAAAAATAACACAGCTTCACAGAGTTAAACAAATGCAACATAAAATAATGCAACACATCTTTGCATCATTAAATAAATATTCCACAGCATAAATGAAAGCAACACATCTACAAAAATATTTCACAACATATAGACCTATATAGAATTTCATGGTGGAGTTTTGCAATGTTGTGTTTGAAATGGTTAAGTGCAGTGATACAGGGGACTAGTTTCAAATTTCAAGCTGAAATACACTCTGCATAAGATCTACTAGGGCACAGAGGCTTTGTCTGTGTTACCCAATTGCTATTCTCATCTCCTGGCACAGGGAGATGGTGGGCACTCACTAAATGTTTATTGAATAAATAATATTAGTTAGAAAGGAAAACTAAGACAGGTATGGTGGCACATGCCTGTAATCTCAATACTTGATGGAGGATCAAGAGAGCTCAAAGTCAACATTGGCTAAATAGTGAGATGCTATCTCAAAAACCAAAAATCCAAAGAGGCTAAGTGAGGTGGTGCATGTCTGTAGTCAGACACTTGGGAGATGGGAGCAAGAGGAGCTATGAACTCATGCCAGCACATAATACAAGAAACCCTCCTTCAAAACAACAGAACAGACGATAAGTCACCTAGCAGTCAATCCAAAACTAGCTAGAGTGTAACAGTCATCAAAACCAGAAATCAAAGTCCATACATAAAAATCATAGGATTATGAAACTTAAACTAAATGCATAGACTAGACAGACTCATAAATAATGTGATGTGAACTTCATACTTCTTTGCAACTTCTAGTTGGAAGCCTAACATGCTCTGAGTTGCTTTCAAGTATGACAAACAAACATGGAAAAGTGCTCTAATTACAGCCTCATAAACTCACCGGTGATGAAATCTTCCTTGCTGTTTCTGTGATTACTTGTTCTAGAGGTTTCCACATTTGAAATGCATAGCGACCTAAACAGTAAACAGAACAAATACTTCTCATAATCAATGTCAATCATTACTCTTAAGGTGCTTATCATATATCATTTGTTGACATAAATGCTATTTCAAATTTTATCAAAAAGACCTACTATTTTTCAAACTTCTAACTTACTAAGTAGACAGACTTTGACTTTAATATTATCATAGCCAATACATGTACCAAGTTCTAGTTCATGATAATAAAATTAGAAATTTTCAGTGTTTGTATGTATATTTTACACTTATGCAAAGTTACAGAATACAATATCACCTTAATACTCTTTCCACAATAAACTCTCTAGAATAAGAGATAATAGTCACTTATGATACTAAATGATTAATTATATTGCCATTTATGATGGTAATCACACTGAAATATACAGAAAACAAACACTTCTCTTTTTTTGGTTTTTCGAGACAGGGTTTCTCTGTGTAGCTTTGGAGCCTATCCTGGCACTCGCTCTGGAGACCAGGCTGGCCCCGAACTCACAGAGATCCGCCTGCCTCTGCCTCCCGAGTGCTGGGATTAAAGGCATGCGCCACCAACGCCCAGTGGAAAACAAACACTTCTTAAGACACATAAGGAGTACATATAATAGAGTAACCTGCAGAGTAAGAAACAACCACATACATGTTAAGACATTTCTTAGATTTAACTGTTTACCTGATTTGGGTCTTTACTTTCACTAAAATCTTATTTATTTATTTATTTTTGGTTGTTTAAAGTAATCTCATTTAGAAATATCCAGATTCTAGTGATTTCTCATCCATAAAACTTAATATCACTCCTATCTCCAAGGTACCTGAAAAGAGTTTGGCAATTATCTTCAAGTTGATATTTTACAAACGATAATTACTACTGAAATTGAAAGTGTTAAAATAATGATTCAGATTTACATTTCCAAAATCTCAAGTATCATACTGGAGTAAATGTCTCTAATTTGATCATTAAAAAGTAAAAATTGATTAGAAAATGTCTTTGCCAGAGATTTCCTATAAATTTACTAAAGATGCATAACTTTAAGAATATGAGTTTAAGAATATGTTTTAAAAATATACCTGAGTTTTTGGAAGAAGTACTAAAATCTAATATTCTTTTGTGTTGACAAGAATCTCAAGCAAACCAGATCCTAAAGTCATTCTGCGGGCTTCCCCCAAGAGTGACATCCAGCAGGCCCACTTTCTACTCACGCCCTTTTCACTAGGTTTTGCTAGAAAACTTAATCCCAGTGGGAAAGCTTAACATCTATATCTTTCAGGATAATGTACCACTTGATTCCATACATAAAACATCACTTTGAAATCACCTCAAAATTCTTTAAAACCACAACCAGGCTTAGCAACCAAATTCCTATCTTAGTGAAACAAATAAACAAACAAAAACACATAAAGGCTTTGGAAACTGATATCTGAGGATTCATTTAAATATAAACAACATCTAGCTGTCACAAATGGAGGTATAGTAAGCTTCTTTATTTTAGCTTCTATATTTAGCTTCTCCTAAATTCTTTTACTCAATTTTATTTGTCTCTGGGCAAGTTCTGCTAATCTAATTTGTAACATAAATTTTTCTATATAAAATATATGTGGATATTTTTGTCATTGTCTGAAAGAAAAGCAGATAAAATACATCTTTTTCTAGGTTAAAATGAAAAGCTCACAGTTGAATTTATAATTATGCCTATCCTATAATAGTACTAAAATTGGTTTATGTTTATGGCAACTGTCAGAATTTCTTTAAAAACATCTTTTTCTCATGAAAGCTCAGAAGTAGTTAACTATAGTTATGAAATTGGTGCAAAGCCCTGCTGACAAAAAGATCTAAAGGGTATAAATCATAGGTCTTTTGATTTTTAATTTCTGATTGTTTTAAATGAGAACTGTGTAAAATTAAATACTGTATCAAACCAAATAAAACTATCATTTTCTATTAGAACTTAAATCTATGACACCACAACAGAATGTAGCTTTATCAAAAGAAAAATGCAATTAATATAATCAAACACATAGATTCAGAAACAAAAATTTAAATAACATGGTGTAATGATTAATTTTAACTGTCGACTTGACACAGTCTAAGACAGAGTTTTAATAAAGGACCATCTTAGATCAGGTTAGCCTATAGTTATGTCTATTGGACAAATGTCTTCGTTATGTTAACTGATGTGAGAAGACTGCCCGTTATGGGAGGCACCATTCCCTAGGCAGAGAATCCCGAATTCTGTTGAGGATAAGCATGCATTCATTAATTCTCTTTCTGTTTTGACTATGGATGTGACCACCTGATTTAAAATCCTGGCATCTTGATTTCACTGCTAATAACTGTAACTGGGATTCTGAACTAAAACAAGCCCTCTCTTCCCCAAGTTGTTTATCAAGGCAACAATAAACAAAACTAACACAAGGAAATATTATCAGATTAACATTTACTTAGGGAATAGCCATGTAATTTAAAATTGTAAACTTCCCCAAGTTTATAAATAAACAAACAAACTATATATGTTAGAAGATAACTAAGTAGTCAAGGAATAGCTATGTTCATCAGAAGGAAATGATAGCTGAAATGTGTAATCCACATAAATATGACAGCATAAAGGGATCTCCATCACTTGAATTGTATTGTATTAAAGACTTTAGGAACAGAGATGGCTAGGGGGCAAAAGTACTTGTTCAAATCTGACAACCTGAGTTGACATCCTGGGAACTTCTGTGGTAGAGAGAGAACTGATTCCCTAAAGTTGTCTATCACCTGCCATCTATACAATCCTGCCCAGCTCACACATCATACATGTACACAAACATATGATCAGCTAATAGCAATAAATAAAACACAAAGCTTGCTCTTGTCTTTTTAAGATTTACTTTATTATTTATTTAGGAGTATGCATGTGTATTAGTGGGCAAGTGTCCATAAAAGCCAAAAGGAGTTGGCTCATCTGGATGGAGCATTAAAGGCAGCTGTAAACTGACTGATATGGGTGCTTTCTGGAAGAACAGCAATTGCTCTTAAGTGCTGAGCCATCTTTCCAGCAGGCTTTCTTTACTATTTATTTTTGTATCACAGTGAGCATGACATGGTCAGAAGATAACCTAGGACATTGGGCTTCAATTTTGACCTAATTTAAGAAGAATCTTTTCGTTGTTAACCGTTGTCTATGCCAAGCTATCTGGCCTACAAGTTTCTAGGGATCCTCTTGCCTCTTGCACTGGGATTACATGGGCTACTGTGTCACACCTTTGCATGTGTTTGGGGCATCTGAACTTGGATTTTCAGACTTGTTTATCAAGTACTTTAGCCACTGAGCCATTTCATCAGCCCCTACTACAAATTTCTTATTGTTGTACACTATAAATAAAACTGGAAAAGAACATGTCAGGAATATCAACCATTATGCAGCTACCTGTTTTTGCTCACTGACGAATAATTTTTTTTGTTTTACTATAATGCTTACTACATTTTGCTTGACTGATTACTGCTATGCAACTATAATCGGTGGGAATGTATTATGTCTGAAAACCAAAACAACGTACCTGCAAATGCAACAGCTGCAACACCTAGTCCTACAGCTATCAGCCTTCTTCCCTGCAGAGGGAAAACATATCATTTATAGTTGTGCACATGAGTCTATGAAACTAAATCACCTTAATAACAATACTAATTACATTAAATACATTTTAAGTGCTATTATGAAGAATACAACTTAAAAATCTACACTGTCTATGGGAATATATATATATATATATATATATATATATAATATATATATATCAAGCAATTGGCTAATTTTCTTTCTTATCTTTTTCCCCCTTTGGTTTTCCAAGACAGGGTTTCTTTATGTGCAGTCCTGGCTGCCCTGGAACTTGTTCTGTAGGCAGGGGCTGGTGTAAGAAACAAACAGGCCAGCATGCACAGAATAGACAGAGAAAAGGAATAAAGAATTAAGTTAGAGAGGTCAAGTGTCATGCACATATTCCAACCTTTGGACATTGTGACATGATAGTAAAGTTCACATTCAAGTACCATGCAATCAAGCTACAAAACAACAACAAACAACAAAGACAAAAACAACAACAACAACAAAAACCCTCAAAACCTTGTAATGTAAGCAAGTTTATAATTTTTTGTTGGGCTAACCTGCATATACCGTACAGATTGGGCACCCCATGGAGGCCTTGTAGAGAACATCGGAACTTCAGCTTTCTTGTGAGTGATAGATGCCACTGTTTCCAACAGAGTTCTGACATTATCATAGAATTCTAAGGATCTCTATTTGTCATGTTGAAAAAACAAAACAAAAACTATACAGGGTCAAAAACAGAGGCATACAAATGAATTAGAAGCATATTAAAATAATCCAAGAAAAAAATAATAGGTGATTAGTAATGAAAATGGTAAATATCTAGATTTCTGTATTTTGAAGATAAAAAGATTATCTGGTATTGTATGTGGTCTACGAGAGAAAAATCTAGAATGTCAAAGTTGCTGTCATGAACAACTACAAAAATGAAACTGCCTTTTGCTGAGGGGCCAGATTAAAAGCTTTCAAGTAGGAAATCTGATGAGCTCTCTTTGGGCTTCCTTTAAAAAAACATGATGAATAAGATAAATTGTACAGGAATTCATTACCACTTGGTTGGGGAGGGGTGGGAGAGAAGAATGAGCAGGATCAAGCTCAAACACTCTTTGTTACTGGCAGGGACTCAATTCTCAAGGGTTAATCACAAGCAAATCACTTTTGCTGAACTCAGTGTTTTATATTGTCTTATTATTTGGTTCAGTTTCCACAAAGAAAGTTTTCTGAATTTAAACAACACCAAGTAAAAGGAAAAATATGGAGAGGGAATAACAAAGGCTACTGACACATCAGCAGGATTTGGGGGAGAGATATTATAGGAGTGCTCCCAAGGAAAAGGAAGGAAGGAAGGAAGGAAGGAAGGAAGGAAGGAAGGAAGGAAGGAAGGAAGGAAGGAAGGAAGGTCAGTCCTGTGCTCAGAGGTAGGAAGCATGGTAGCCTGTGTGAGGCCCTAGGTTCCATTCTTACCATCCCAAAAACAAAAAGAGAGGAATGTTTATAGACACACAAAACGTCAGACCTTAAAACAACATTTGGGAGACAACTTTTACAATTACCTTACCAGAAATTTTCAAGCTGCATGAATTTCAAGTCTAAACTGGTTAATCCACATTAACATACTCAGCCATCAGAATGCTGTTTCACTGCCACAGCCCAAGCTTGAGCATGCGCACACCACACACACACACACACACACACACACACACACACACACACACACACACACACACACATTTCTGTGTGTGCATGCACAGGAATGTCTCAAGGAGAGGCAAAGCTAGGGCATAGTTCTATTTGCTCTGCTTTTAAGCCACTTAATTTCTCTTAAATCAAGGGCAAGATTTAAATTCTACAATAATATTAATGAGTAAACGAGGGAAGGAAAAACAATGTAGCAAAATCAAAAGTCAAATACAGGAAACAGCTCTTAGGCTCAGTCCAAGTGAGTTGTATTCCACTCCTCAATATAATGAATGAAATTTGCCCAAACTCAAAGCTCCTCAACATAGTGATTTCTCGGAATAATCTTTTAAATACTACTTTGGTTTTATTCAAAATAATGTTGTGAGTCTTGCCTGCACTTTCTCCTAGTAACCTAAAAAGCTCTTTGCTCACATTAAACTATAACGTGAATAAATGCATGGAGTGGAAAATCTTGCTTTAGTAACAAACCAGTCCTGGAAGCCCTGGAAGCAGGAACTGCAACAGGTGTGTCAACCAAGCTGCAAATCTGCTTCAGGTCTTTTCTTAACCAAAATATACAGTGATGGCACAGTTCATGTGTTGACTTGGCTAGACTATACCAGTGGGTTAGCATCAGTTAGAGACTATCTTATAATCTACAAAGGCCTCAACCAATCAGCTTAAACAAAGTTTAAGGTTTCCCTGGGGAAGAATCAGGTCTGAGGTGGAAAGGCAGAGCTGGAGGCAGCTCCCAGCTGTAGGTACTTGCCTACTACTGAGTTTTCACCAAGGTCTTGGGTTCAACCCCTGGCAGAACATAAAAACAAACAACAAATAAAAATTGAATTCCTGTCTTAAAGTTTTCTGCCTGAGTCCTGGCCTATAAATTTTAATTACATACCAATTCCTTAAAATAAATATGTAAATGCACATATTACTTTGTTCTGTTTCTCCAAAGAGCCTAAATAATACAGACTTCTGGAGTTGAAGCCCTGAGCCACACACATGCTAGGTAGTATTCTACACCAAGCTATGTCCTCTTTTAGGCTTACTCTTGATTCATTTATTGGGCACAAATTAATATATAAACATTTAGTCTTGTTAAGAATTGCATACCAGGTACATAGCTAGGCCTGGAGATACAGATGAATAAAATGATTTCTTAAATGTTATAAATTCCCCCAAAACAAAAGATATGTCTTCCAAAACACACTAGTTTTCTTTTACTCTTATACTCTACAAATGTGTCTAATTCCCTGTAGAGCTTCCTAGATCTTTGAGCCAGGAATGTTTCTTAGGAGAACAAAGGAAGGGTACTACTAATTGCTAACAGGTCTCAAAAGTCTATATATCTGACACTTCCAATTCTTAGATTATGACACACAGTAGAGAAAAGTTGTTCTAGGTCATTTCCAAGAACACAAGGTTGAAATCCTCCTCTTTTTTATCTCCTGCTAAGACATCAGTGTGTCATTGCATATAGTGCAAACTCAATCCTTAAGTATAGAAAATAATATTTTTCTAATATTTTTTAAAGCTTTCAATTTCTTTAACTTGTTGACAGGAAGTAGTAACTCTGAGGAGCTTAAAAAAGGATTTTGTAACAAGAATAATAAAAACGCAGAGACAGACACTGTGGTTCAAGCTGAAGATGAGAAAAGCAAAGGCACCAAGCCACTTGAGAGTTCTTACCTCTACCAATGCTCAGACAAAACCTCAGATTGCATCTCCAGACTTCACTGCTCCTCACCAAATCTCAGACTGCTGCCTGAGACTACACTGAACTCCTTATATTCTCTCTAGTGCTGGGATTAAAGGTGTGAGCTCTGTTTCTCTTTTCGACGGATTCACTCTCATATAGCCTAGGGTGGACTTGAACTCAGAGATTCATCTGCCTCTCTGTCTTTCAAGTCCTGGGGTTAAAGGTGTGTGCCGCCACTGCCCTGCTTCTATGGCTGTAGCTAGCTTTTCATTCTCATCTCTAGGCAAGCTTTATTAGATCATAAACAATATATCACAAGATTTCTTATACATCTCCCTTGTGATGTGTGCCTAGGGGCACAACACAATCTGGGGGAGGGGGTCTTCCTCCCTTCCTCTAAATCTGCAGGTTTTTAATGAGAGAGATAAGAGCCTCCATCACACTGAGCAGGATACAATGACAAGAAAACAAAGGGGAATAAAGAAAGAGAAGACCCTGATTTTTTACAAAGAAGCTAAAGTAATACAATGGAAAAAAGAAAGCATCTTCAACAAATGGTGTTGGCATAACTGGATTTGGACATGTAGAAGATTGCAGTTAGATCCATATCTATCTAAGTCCAAATGGATCAAAGACCTCAACAGAAACTCAGCTACAATGAACCTCCTAGAGAGAAAGTAGGTGGTACCTTTGAACAAATTGGAACAGGAGACTGCTTTCTGAACATAGTACTAGTAGCACAAACATTGAGATCGACAATTAATAAATGGGACCTCCTGAAACTGAGAAGCTTCTGTAAGGCAAAGGACATGGTCAGCAAGACAAAACACCAGCCCATAGAATGGGAAAAGAGATTCACCAACCCCACATCTGACAGAGGGCTCATCACCAAAATATACAATGAACTCAAGATGTTAGCCACCAAAACACCAAACAATGCAATTAAAAGTTGTAGTACAGAATAGAGAATAGAGAATTCTCAACAGAGGAATCCAAAATGGCTGAAAGACACTTGAGAAAGTGCTCAACATCCTTAGCCATCAGGGAAATGAAACTCAAAACCACTCTGAGATACCATCTTACTCCTGTCAGAATGGCTAAAATCAATAACACCAACTACAATCTATGCTGGAGAGGATGTGGAGAAAGAGGAACACTCCTCCATTGCTGGTGGGAGTGCAAACTTGTACAACCACTTTGGAAATCAGTATGGCGGTTTCTCAAGAAAATGGGAATCAGTCTACCTCAAGATCCAGCAATTCCTCTCTTGGACATATAGGACATATGTTCAACTATGCTCATAGCAGCATTATTTGTAATAGCCAGAACTTGGAAACAACCTAGATGCCCCTCAACTGAAGAATGGATAGAGAAAATATGGTACATTTACACAATGGAGTACTACTCATTGGGAAAAAAACAATGGAATCTTGAAATTCGCAGGCAAGTAGATGGAACTAGAAGAAACCATCCTCAGTGAGGTAACCGAATCACAAAAAGATAAACATGGTATGTACTCACTCATTTTTGACTTTTAGACATAGAGCAAAGGATCACTAGTCTACAATCTACACTGCCAGAGGAGCTAGGAAACAAGGAGAACCCCAAGAGAAGATTACATAGTCCCTCAAAGAAGGGGATGGGGATGTGAGAACCCCTGACCAAAGTGGGGGCCGGGGGCAGGGAGAAGAAGGAGGGCCTTCATCCAGTTGCTGTTCAAAGCAGAAACAGACACCCACAGCTAAGCACTGAACCATAATACTGGAATTCAGTTGTGGAGAGGGAGGATGGATGAGCAAAGGAGCCAAGACGGGGCTGGAGAAACCTGCAGAAATAGTGGACCTGACCTACTAATAGAATGGAGACCCTAGTCATAAAGCTGGGGAAACAACACTGGACCAAACCAAGCCCTCTGAATGTGGGTGCCAGCAAGGAGGCCAAGACAGTCCATGGATCCTCTAACAGGAGAGCCAGTCTTTACCTCTAGAGCACAATGGACTTTGGGAGCCCATTCCCTATGGAGGGATACTATTGCAGCCCAGATACAGCAAGGAGGGCCTAGGCCCTCCCCCAAATGATACGACAGGCTTTGAAGGTCCCTGGTGGAGGGCCTCACTATCCCTGGGGAGGAGTTGGGGGGTGGGTTGGGGGGCATTGGTGGGGAACATGGAAGGATGGGAGGGCGAGGGAATGGGGCGATGGATATTTAAAGAATTTAAATAAAAAAAGTTATCAAACAAGAAAAAAAAAAGAAAGAAAGAAAGAGAAGATCCCTAGATCTGTTTCCCACACTGGAACTGGTTTATGACTCTCTCTAACATAAAGCTTCCAACCAGCTGACCAAATGGCCCTAAGAACTATGCCCAGAGCCCATGAAGCCGCCCCCCCCGCCCCGTGCCCCCGAAACAGTTCTCCTTTTTCTGAGGGACCTTATGGACAAGCTTACTCAGAATGCTAAGAAGCCATTTGTAGGGGATACCCTAGCCACTCCCACTTGGGGCTGGAGACAGGTATGCCTGGCCACGCCCACTTGTGCGAGGTCAGGGTGATGTGAGGAAGGTTTAAGAGTGAGGGACAGGCACGTGGCTTCCCTTCTACTTCCCTTGCTCCCTGCCAGCTGGCTAGGCTGTTCTGAGTGAGTAGGATCCTCCTAAATAAATACCCTTACATCTAACCTGACTCAGGATTGCTATTTCACATTATTTGGTGTCAGCCATTCTTCGTTCAAATCATAGGTTTTGACTTCCTTGTATGACATAAGTAATAATTGTTACTCCTCAGATTTTTTGAAATTCAAATTCATGTTCTTTTGAAACTTTGATATTACATGAGTCCATCTGTAAACCTGTAAATGTCCCTCATCAATAATCTTACTATATCATTAATGAGGAATTTCCTTTTTGTTAGAAAGTGTATTGTATTCTATTTAGCTTTAACTGTGGATTACCTTTGGAACAAATATAACTTCAAACCTTCAAAATTACATACAAAACTGCTCTGATGCCCATGTTCTATGTACCCCAACTTTGCTTCATACTGGCTTCTGAAATCTGTCTGGCAGCACAAGCCGAGATCCCAGCTGCACCTCAATGGAGGCCTCCTCTGGCCACACTGCCAGCAATGCTGAGGCCACTTCTCTATTAAATAGGAAGAAACACAAAACTATCACATAGTAACGGAGGTTCCAGAACTGTTATGTCTAACCCCTTGTTTCTTTTCCTTTTCTCTGAGCTCCACTGAGATCCTAGGAACAGCAGGTATGATTAACACTGAAGACAAAGGACTGAAGAACACCATAAACAGCAGACTTGGGTTGGAACTTCCCATGGCCCATCCTGGAGTAACAGCCTAAGATAATAATCGCATAGACCAAAACCAAATCGTGACAGCCTGGAAGACCCCAATGCCTGCCCTTCTCCTACTACACAACCCTGAGACTGCTGTACACATTCTGAAGATAAATTAAAGGCCTGCAGCTCCTAATGCAACACTGAAGAAAGCTCCTTTCTGCTTTCTGGTCTGTCTGATTACCTTTATGGGGGGGGGGGTGTGACTGAGCCTGGGCACTTTGTCTATCTCTGGTATTAGTAGCAGGATAAATAAGCAACCAAACATTAAAGAAGTCAAGGTCATTCTGAAATTCCCCCCTATTCACGGAGCTCCAGCTTTGTAATTCCTCTTCTTATGATCACAGACCATACTGCAACATCTGTCTTCATCTGGAGAGTAAGAAGGAGGCTTTGTTCACTTTTTTATTCTCAGTATACAGTACGAGCTAAGTAAGAGTAATTACCTGAATGGATTCACAGATGAAGGATAGGTGGTTAGGCATCTGAGGGTTTTGCTTCTGAGTCAGAGCCCCTCTCAGAAAAGTAGAAACAAAACTGAAGGATGGTGGAGTCAAAGTTGGCACAAGGAGAGAACAAAGATTATGTTGTGAAGCCTGAATTCTGATTTGCATTTTATTCTCACCTTGCTATCACCTTACGTCGTTATCATTTGAAGAAAGGGGCCTCTTTCACCCAAACAATTTCTTCTGTCACTTTACTATTACATTGACTTTTATTAACTTTTTCCTTTCTGTCCAGTGATTTCATGAACTAATAGATCTCAACTATTTATGATCCAAGTTCCAAAATCTTTTGCCACTGCTGTGGTTTGAATCTGAAATGTTCCTGACAGGCTTGTGTTCTGAACATTGGTCCCTTCGCTTGTGGCACTATTTTGGGAGACTCAGGGAAACTTTGGAGGTGAGGACTAACTGAAGGAAAAGGTCACTGGGAGTGGGGTCCATGGAAGCATACCATCAGGGTCCACATCCTATTTCATCTCTGCTTCGTGGCTGGCCAACAAATGAACATCTCTCTATCCACCACATGCCCGTCTAAGCACACAGGACCAAATGACCAGGGCTGAAACCCGAGAAATCATCACCAACATGAATTATTCCCCCTTGTGTTGTTTCTGTCATGATTCTACCACAGCAACATAAAAGCTACTAATACAGGCACCGTGACCCACAACCTTTAAATCAGTCACTCTCAAGGAAGAGGTGGCCAGATCTCTGAGGTTGAGACCAGCCTGTCTACATAATGAGTCCCAGGCCAGCCAAGGGCTACACAGCAAGACCAACAAAACAGAAATAAAACCCCAAAATGTTACTAATATACCTACCTTCAAATCAGCCTTCTCCTTGCCACCACCTCCATAACGTCCCATCTCCTTTACAATTAGAAACTTCTCACAACAATAAGTCTATTTGTTATCTTTTGGAGGAAGTTTTTCAATTCTATTTATTTTGAAATTTTGGTATAAAAGGTCATTTTATGAAAAAATTTGTTTCAGTTTCAATGACCTTCATAGGCTGTGTCACAGAATCTAGAGCTATAAAGAAAAAGGAAATGTAGCTGAAACCCCACTTCAAAGAAAGCTACTGAAGAGCAGAAAAGTCACATGTCTTGCAAACTGCAGCTGTGTCTGCACTAGAATTAGAGCTCAGATAGCATAATTGCAGATCAACATCCGAACCCCAGTGTTCCTTAACAGGAAAAGCATACTCAATAGATTATAGTCACTACTTTCCACAATGAACTCACAATGAAACACCCCTTATCTGACTCAAATGCCCATTCACAAAACCCTTATAAAATGTCTTCGACAACTCATCACTGGGTGGTTTTTTTTTCAAAAACAACCTAGAGTATAGCATCATCTACTTAGCGAAACTAAAACTAGAGACTAGTACTGGTTTTCGATGTCCCTAGCACTTGATAATTCTCTTTAGTGTTATCTTCTCTTTCACCCAAAGTGCATTGCAATACTCTATAGTTAAGACAGAATCAAGTTTGATACACTTAGAAGTAGCAGTACTTGTCCTTCCTTGAAATGTTCTTTCAGCTGGCTCCATGTGGCAATGTGTCATAGTGCCAGTATAGAAACACTTAGTAATGAAAGACATATATTTCATTTTTTTCCGAGACAGGGTCGCTGTGTTGCCTTGGTTGGTTATCCTGGAACTGACTGGCTTTGAACTTAGAGATTTGCCTACCTCTGCCTCAGAATGCTGGGATCAAAGGTGCTCACTACCTTGCCCAGTGAAAGTCTTTTAACCAACAGCTCAAGTTTGAAAAGCCAGGAAAGCGCCCAACAAATAATCTCTTGATGCTGGAGAATGCAAAGCGGAACTCTCTGTCTTGAGCGTAAGTTCATCGTAAGAATCAAACACGGTAAATAGCTTACCTACAGCATTTTCTAGCTTTTCTTATTTCTTCTTACTTGGGAATTTCAATTTCTCTCCTTTCCAGAAACTACTCTACTCCCTTCCAAGTACCTACTTCACTGTAGAGCAACAGTTGCTCAGACTGACTGTATTCACAGCTTAAATTTCCATCAGAGATTATCCATTCCTTCCTCTGAGTTAAGGGAAACTCAAACCAGTCAGTTTTGAAGCTTAGGAATTTATAAACATATCTAGGTTCATCTAAAGACCCTGAAAAATATTGCAAAAGCCAAGGCTACATATCACTTCTTGGAACTAGACTTTATCCATCTCCGTTATCTAAATGATGGAATGGCAGTGTTCTATCGAAAAAAGGACTGGTTTCCTACCATTGCTATCAGTGTAACCTCGAGAGACTTAATTAAGTCTTTAAGTCTCAACTTTCTTATGTGTAAAATAAAGGAAAATAGCATGAAATTACAAGAAGATAGTTTTCTATAAAACACTATCTCAGTGCCTGGTGCATAGCAGTCATTTATTAAATGATCGTTTACTTCCTCCTTAACTATTTAGACATAATGAATAAGAACTGAAATACCAGGGCTGCAGAGATGGCTTAGTGGTTAAGAGTGTTTATTGCTCTTCTAGAGGATCCAAGTTCTGTTCCCAGAAACCAAATTTGAAGGCTTGCTTTTAACTCCAGGGGATCTGGCTCGCTCTTCTGACCTCCAAAGGCACTCAGACAAAACAGAGGCATACATAGAAATAAAAATGAATCATTTATACATGCATGCTCACACGAGTGCATGTACACACATGCACGCACGCACGCACACACACACACACCTGCACACATCTCACTAGAATTCTAATATTATGGGGGCAGAAGAGAGAATCAAAATTTTTTGTTATAAAAGAACTTAATTGAGAAGATTGTATAACAGTGTTTTTAGGGCAAACAAAATCAGGGAAAAGAACTTATAGTAGCTAAAAGTGAACTCACATTGAAAATACCTCAAGTAATCATCCATAAAAATCTCATAGCCAAAAAAAACTTACCATAGTGAGAAAATATAAACAATAACCTTACTGTTAGAAATAGTTTTTTACTAAGACTTAAAAAATGAGAATAATCCTAACAACTGCAGAAGAATACAAAACTTCTCCAACTGAGAAGGAAAGCCTAAATGAAGACAGTTAACTGCTTCTCCCCCTTGTTCAAAGTTTGGCTCATTCACTCACTTTTCTATAGATGGTTTGATTTTCTAAACTAGAAACAATGGGTCTGAACCTGGCTTGGCTCCTCACTAACCTGTCCTTGAGAAAACAAAGACTCTGCCAGTGCTCTATGATGGCTTGGCCCTAGGGGCAGGGTCAAGGGGCATCAGACAGGATCACTACTGCTGAGGATTCTCAGGCTTGGGAACTGAGCAAGTCTCCTAAGTGCAAAATTAGTATCTGATTTGACTTTGGACTTACTATAGCACTTAGACTAGTCATCTTACACGAATAATAAAGTAAGACCCCATAAATATGCATTCAGAGAATGAGAAGAGGGCAGCATCAACAGATCTGTCCTTAACTGGGCAACTGAACTGGATCGTTTTATAAATACCCGCCATAATAACAGTAGTTATGACAAAGCTGCGGAGCCTAGAACATGTAGTACCTGCTTATGAAATAGGCTTGCTCCTCTCTGACCTTGGAGTTGGTAATCCTGGCTTATTCACATTCTTCATACACAAACCGAGTTTATATCATTTACACATATGATGTTTCCCATATAGTGAATAAGAATAAACAAACTTAAAGTTTGGGGGGTCCTATTTGCTGGGGGTGGGCTGCATACTGCACACATGTGGAAGTCAGTGGTCAACTTACAGAAGTTGGATCCCTCCTTCCATTGTGTGAGTCCTGGGGATGGAAAATTACTCAAATGTCCAACTACCATGAATTAAAAAAAAAAAAATTTAAAAACTAGGAAAACAGCCCAGCCCACCCCAGCTGCTGCTGCTGATTTTTTTTTTTTTTAATCATATCAAAATGGTTTAAAACTTCCCTTTTGGGCATTTTATTCTCCCAAACAGTATAAGCAGTAAATAACTATCATCTAGAAAGTAGAAATTGCCTGAAAGTGGTTAAAAATCCTAAAACATCTGTCTTGAGACTGCATCACATGAATTCAAGGTAGACAATACATGTGCCAGAATGAAACAAAGAAAAAAAATTCTTCTCATGGAGTCATAGTTGGGACAGAAAAGGAAGGATGGAGCACACCATAAATAATTATTTAATTGGAATTTACCATATATATAAACATGCCAGGCCTTGTGCTAAGCTCTGGAGAAACAGCAAGACAGATACATATTCATGTTTCTTATCCTCCTTTACAGCCAAATGCAACAATATGTACCAAGATGATGAGAATCAAATATGTAGTAAAAGACAGTAACTTTTTAGCAAACATTTACATGAATACCATCTTCCAATTACATTACGGAAAACATACATTTTAGGTGTTTACATAAATATGGAATAAACCATTTTGATAATGTAATAGTTACTTTTCTTGTTGCTACACCTAAAGACCTGAGAAAAGCAACTTAAGCATACACATGCTATGGTGACATGCATCTGCAATCCCAGCAATCTGGAGTCAGACGCAAGAAGTTCAGAAGTTCAAATTCATCCTCTACTACCTAGAGAATTCAAGGTATGCCTGGGCTATATGAGACTTCCCAAAAAATAATGGAGCGGGAGAAGACTGAAGAAGGGGGCTGATGTAAGAAATACATCAAATGGAGGAAGGGTTCATGGCTCATAGTTTGGTGGACAGGCATCTCCAGTTGGGAAGTACAATGATTAAAGCTGGGGTTCAGGACACTGTCTACTAGCCTGGGCTGAAGCTGTCAACATTCAGGGTAGGTTCTCCCTCCTCAGTTAGCACGCTCTAGAAACAACCTCACAGACACACCCACAGGTGTGCTTCCTAGGAGATGTAAATCTAGGCGAGCTGACAGGGGGTTCACCCATCAGAGATATAATAATAAACTATAATAAAAGCTTATATAACCTTCTAAGCAAGTAAATAGGAGGCAACTTTCTCCTACTGCAGAAGAGGAGCAGGGGTCAGGGAAGGCTATAGGCCCCTTAAGCTGGGTCTTCAGAAAGAAAGGAGGCGTTTATTCAGCAAAAAATGTCAGTCAGAAGAGAAAGCCTTTAAAATGTCATAGAAGTGGAAAATTTTATGTGGAAAATGAAAACCTAATTTAACTACAACATGTGGAGAAATGTAGTCCAAAGGACAGACAATGTGGCTGGCCAAGCCACCAAGGTTAGTACATGAACAGTCAATACTGTATTCCACCCCGACAAGAGTTTAGACCTGGATAGCTTCATGGTTCGGTAACAGGAGTGGCCTCATTACTGATCTGTGTCATCCTAAATAACTGGGGGCAATGTGATGTTTGGAAAGTGTGAGGCATCAAGGCAAAGAGAACAGTGGCTAAAGTGTATTACAACAGGTAATCCTCTATTACAGAGGAGAAATGATAAAGGCTAACACAATAATAATGAAAGAGTCAGAAATAGATCAGAGGCCAACCTAAGTCATTCAACCTCAAAATTAAAGGACAAAGTAGATTTGATGGCTTTATGCAAGACATGGGAAATAAAAGGAGAATCAGCATGCTTGGGGACAGATCACATAACAAGCACATTTCAGATAAGCTAAATTTTTGTTTTTATTTGTAGGACTCATTGATAAGCAACTGGAAATTCTTACTCTCCTTTGAGAAAACCATCCTCCTTACTGCTTCCTTTTCCAAAGTAACATTTCTGATCCTAATACTTACTACATATCAAGTACTGACAACATTTATCATGGTAACCCAGGACAGAATCAAGGTTAAACTATGGATGCAAACAATATAATCCATGTGATTGCCAAGAAAAGTGACCAAGTATGCTAAAACGTTTACTAATACATAAGGTTTTAGCTAGTACATTGATAGGTTTTTAGCCTCTAAGTGGTGGTTATAATGAAATTCAGGTGGCTATGTTTCACTATCCTATTAATATATTATGCTTTCTGGAAAAATAATAGAAAAGTGATAGCAAAGGCTATCACTTCAAACTGGGTTTTATCTAAACTCTTTTTAATAGTGGTAATATTCTATTCCCAACTTAAGTTTCTTTTCTCCTTTTCCATAAGAAGTAATTTTGCTAGAGCCTCATTTGACAATGACTTCTATCAAACAATTGTAGAGTATTATTTTATGGAAGGTAACTAATAAGTATTTTACCTGATCTATTTAGCCTCTCATACAGGTTAACGAACATTGCATCTTAGTCCATTAGGATAAGTTTCATGAAGAAAAAGAGAACTATTTGATAAGTACAGACACAGAGACATAGTCTATAAATATCAGAATAAAACTCAGTAAATGAAAAGGTTTTCCTTAACTTCTAATAAACATCAGTGTTTACTTTTTTTCTGTTTTTTTTTTTTTTTCCTGCTTTGTTTTTCCAAGACAGGGTTTCTCTGTATAGCCTTGGCTGGCCTTGAACTCACAGAGATCCCAGCATCTATCTTTCACTTGCTGGGATTAAAAGTGTGACACCACTGTTTTCAAGGCCATTTTTTTCCTTTCTTAACACTTACTTAACTCCTTGTCAGTTTCCCATTATTTTCAGTTATCAATAACTTTGTCTTGGCCATTGGTTTGATCAAGTATGGATCAAGTATTGTCAACAAAAATCAAGAACAGTCATCAGGGACATTCTGAAAGTTTTGTGAGACCCTTGGAGGTTCCACAATAATTTGCCTAAGAGGAAGGGTACTTTGTGGATAGTGGACTAAATGATTTCATGTGAGACCATCCAACACAGCAATAAATAACCAACCCTGGCCCTTAAGGTTTTTACAAGATACCAATGACATGATGACGGTTTATGGTCATCTTTGTTAAGAACTTTCACTCATTTATTCCACTTTTACTCTGTTTTAGTACAGACTGAAATGTCAGTAAGTGAAGTGACCCTGTAAAGTGAGGAGCTATTTTCAACAATTCACCTCAAAGCGTTCACCTTTTGGGGAAAATAAATTAAAAAATAACACTAAAATTTAAAAAATAAATCACAATAAATTAAATTAAAAATAAAACAGGAATGCCAATATTTGATAAGTCAGGCAGTGAGTAGGGTGAGGCAGGAGGGTGATGAACTCGAGGCCAGCCTGGGATACACAGTGAGTGCCCGTTTAAAGAGTAAGATCCCGAGGCCTTGCATTTGGAGCTGGCACACATACAATTGCCTTGGACTGATGCAGTAGGGGAGCAATATGCTCACCTCACTTCAGCCTCTAAGGTACTAGTGGGAAAGCATTTACAAATTCAAAAGGCGACATGTTACTAAGAAAATATTTACTTCACCTTTATGTTTGTTTCAATTAGGCTATTATA
Source organism: Cricetulus griseus (assembly GCF_003668045.3). Classification (NCBI taxonomy): domain Eukaryota; kingdom Metazoa; phylum Chordata; class Mammalia; order Rodentia; family Cricetidae; genus Cricetulus; species Cricetulus griseus. The sequence continues at coordinate 232,244,208 of NW_023276807.1, forward strand.
TTGACTTTAAAAAAAAAGACTTTATGAATCTTGTATCAGGATATCACAGGAAACTTTTAAAAAGTTCTTGGGATTAAAAATCGGCACTGGGGTGGACGGGTGGCGAATCACACACAGTTGAGCATTCCTGAGGCTGGCTGCTGGAGAGACCTCCTCACTTAACGTCCACAGACGGAAAGCGGCCGCGGGGTGACCCAGCCGGTAGGGGTGCTGCGGGCCGACGTGAGTTCGATTCCCCGGGAAGGAAAGAGCCTACTTCTTCCTTTCAGCCTGCATAAACCGTGTGCGCTTTCTGACTGGAGCCAGGTTGGGTGCTCCGGGTTTGGGGGGGACGCTGGAGAAGCATCTTCCCGTCGCTGGGTGCTAACTGCCCTCGGGGTTCTTAACTACTTTCTTCCCCAGAGAGGTCGCGGGCCCCACCGGTCCCCCGGGCTGCCCGGGGGTCCCGCAGGACTCGTCACTGGATGTGCCCCGGCCGGGTGTGTGGCCCCGGGGGTCATTCCCAGACCGCCTGTCGGGGGCTGGAACCCACGAGCGGGAGCGCAGGGACACCTAGGGGCTCGGGGCTCGAGACCGCGGCCGCCCGCAGACTCACCGCGGCGTGGTCGATGTCGGCGTCCGGCCTTTGGGTGGAGGGGGGCAGGTATTCGGCGTAGCGCAGCCCCTCTCTGGAGGCCACGCCGCCACCGGTAGCCATAGCAGTGCGGGTGTCCCCGAGGACGCGCTGCGTTGCTACCAGTCTACGAGGTGACCGTAGGGACAAACTAGTGCATGCGGACCAACTTCGCGCTCCGAGCAAACGTCCTGTCTGTCTTATTGGAGGAGACCTGACTGCAGAGACTCTGTTTCTCTTTTTATCTCCGAGCAACTTGTCCTGTCAAAGCCCTAACTTTTGTTTGTTTACTTGTATTTATTTTGAAGGCTCTCCGGGAGCTAGACTTGTTGTGTCAACTTCCACCACACCCACCAAGCCTGGGGCTGGGGGTGGGACTTGTTGGGTCTACCTTGAGTTCCTCTAAAACTAGGCTGGGAGAGAGAGACTCCTGGGTCTCCAAGCGGTGGCGCCTGGGAGTAGAGACGCGCCTGTGGCTTCCTAACTTGACCTTCCCAGACAGAATGGAGTATGATTTTACATGTAAGGGAAATTTCTGGGAAGAAACTGGCAATCAAGTAGCTTGCACTCACTGCGGATGATTTTGAGTTAATTTGAATATATAAAGAATTTTAGGTCAAACTCTTTGAAGCAAAAATTAGACAATAACTTAAGTTAAGTTCGTTTTCTAACCCCTGTGCCGACTTGGCTGCTGTTTTGCCCTTTATACACTTTGCAAACCAGCTAACAAGAAGTTTTTTTTTCCTATTCTTGAATTAAAAGCTGTAAGAACCTATTAATTTATCCATGTAGTTAATATTATGTCTATGTTAGGGCCTGAAGGAATTTACAATCCAGAAGGAAAGATTACACCAACGCCTGCTAGTAATGTATACCCAAGCACAAGCATGGTGGATTGGCTGCAAAAAGAGGCAAAAGTGGCATTAGCATTTACAGAAAGGAACAGCAGCAATCATGAATGTTTCCTTGGAGGCTCCGCCTTTAAGATGGTTCAGTAAAGAACATGTTTTTTGTTGTTGCTGCTGTTTTGTTTTGTTTTAGTTTCAAGAAGAAAAGGGCCAGAAATTCCACCTGGAAATAAACACAAAGAACTGAAAAGGGTATTGTGTAGTATTGGGTTAAAAGTGCTTCAAGACTCCTTAGAAACATGACTGTATCTAAATTATTTTTTATTAAGCCAATGCCCCATTATTTGTGAGCAAAACAAATGAGTTGGACTGGAGCCTACATATCATTCATTCATCATCCATTTGTTCAATTTATTCAATAAATACTTATTGAGCATTTGTCAAGTTTTAGACACAGTACCAGGGCATTGCACCTTTAGCATCAATTAAACAAAGTCTCCAAATCTTCAGAGTTTATAGTCTAAGGGAGGCTAATGGTATATCCTAGCAGCTGGACACTAACAGTCATAGGCTGCTAGCCTGGAGCAAACAAGCAATTAGAGCAAGACCCATGTGAGCCAGCTCTTTTTAGAACAGTGCACCTGCTTCCAAAGCAGAAGCCAGGAAAGCAGGGGGCTGGGTGGAGAATCAGGCAGAGGATAGGACCATAAGGAAGAGGGTGGAAGCAGGTTGCATTTCAGGTCAGACTTTTGAGAGTAGACTACTGGCTGCTTATAGACTTTACTGAACTCCTTGACACTACTGCCTTGGTTGTCTACTTCTACAAAAGTGGCCAGCATTAGAGGGAAATCTCATCCCCAGTCACTATCAGCCCTCTGCCTTTGGTTCAACCTTACCAGCAAATAAAGATAAAAATAAAAGCAGTGAAATCCCTTCCTCACTCCCTAAGGATCTCTTCTTGGTTTAGCTAGACTCACTTTTCTGGCTTCCTTGAGAAGGAAGATAAATGTTGTTTTGTGAAATAAAAAGAGAGGTGATGGAAGGATTAAGGAAGTCCATGAACGTCAGAATAAAGGAATAACAGGTATTTATTTGGGGAGTACTCACATGATGAAGGTAAATAGCCCCTGTGGTCTTCTGCCCCGGGAGGCGCAGGATCTGTGACACAGCTTGCTCAGACCACAACCCAAGAGAAAGCCCAATCGAGGCCCCTCCTCTTCCTGATAAGGGATCACAGCCACACCTGAAGCCATACCCTAAGGCCATTACTTCAGTTCTATTGGCCAAACAAGATGCCACTACAAAGAGGTGTACTAAATTTCTATTATTTTTTAATTACTTATACCATCTCAAAGACATATTATGTTCACTGGACCTTGTAAAGCAAAGGCAGAGATTGGTATATATTTTAGAAACATTTCAGTAAAAGGAGATGTAAAATTTTGTTAGGACTTTCAGGACTGCCAGTTTCCTGGATAGTAAAGCTGATGAGCAGTGTCACCTCCCTGGACGCAGCAAATGAGTTAGCTTTGTAACTGTCTTAGAATGATGACTATTACAGGTTGGGTGGCAAGTGCCCTTCCAAAAGGCTTATAAATGGAAGGCTTGGTTCCAATTGGCCAAAGACCAGGAAGGCATTGAACTAATCAATAGATTAATCCACTGATAGATCTACAATTTGATTGTATTATTGGGAGGTGTTACACATTCTCAGAGGGAGGGCCTAGTTGGTAGAAGTAGGCCACGGGATTGGGTCCTCTGGGCTTATATCTTATGTGGGGCCTGTCTGGCTCTCTCTGCCGCTTGGTTACTGAGAGATGAGCAGCCTCTTCCAACATAAACTCATACTTTTTCTTCATCATTACAGGCCTATAGCATTGGGTCCAGCCAACAACAACAACAACAACAACAACAACAAAAAGAAGCTACTAAAACCATGCACTAAGTCAAATTCTTCTTCCACTTAAAATGTTTCTCTTTGGTATTTGTCACAACAACAAAAGGGAACTTAATTAACTAATTGCCTGGAATCTAGTAAATTTTTCAAAAGTATTACTATTTCTTTTTTAAAATTTTTAAAAATTCTTTTAAAATTTCATATGTGGCCGGGTGTTAGTGGCTTACGCCTTTAATCCCAGCACTCGGGAGGCAGAGGCAAGCAGATTGCTGTGAGTTCGAGGCCAGCCTGGTCTCCACAGTGAGTGCCAGGATAGGCTCCAAAGCTACACAAAGAAACCCTGTCTCGGAAAAAAATATTCATATGTGAGTATACTGTATTTACCCCAACTATTCTAAGTCTCCAACCCTCTCAAATCTATAACCACTTCTTCACTTCTCCAGCAACAAGTTCTGTGAGGTAACCAAGGGGGGTGGCAGTAACTTATATTGTTTTGGGAGGATGTCCCTTGGATCTTCTAAAAAATTATTTGGAGATAAAATGGGACCATGCATCCTGTGTGTCTTAGCTTCTCTTATTGCTATGGCAAAATACCTTGTTGAAGACAATTGTATCCATCAGAGTTCTCTTGAGTCACAGAACTTATGGAATGAATCTCTCTCTCTCTCTCTCTCTCTCTCTCTCTATATATATATATATATATATATATATATATCAGGTTGCAGCTCAACTAATCCAACAGTGGCTAGCTGGGAATGGAAAGTCCAAGAATCTAGTAGTTACTGAGTCCCACAAGGCTGGGAGTCTCAGCTGGTCTTCAGTATATGCTGGCATCCTGAAGAAGTAGGCTTTCAAACCAATGAAGGAATGGATGTGCCAACAAGTTGAGAGCAAGCAGGCAAAAATAAAATCTTCATTCTTCCATGTCTCTATATAGGCTTCCAGCAAAAGGTTTGGCTCTGATTAAAGGTGTGTCTTCCCACCTCAAGATCTGGATCAAAACCTGTCTCTTCCTATCCCAAGATCTGGATCAGACAAGTGTCTGCCTACCTCAAAGGTCTAGTGGATTCACCCTCTTCTAACTGAGCAGAATATCTCTCACATATGCCCACCATTTCTGAATTGTAGTTCATTCCAGATTAGTCAAGTTGACAACCATCACAACAATTTATAAAAAGAAAGCATGTAATTGGCTTACAGTTTCAGAGGGTTAGCCATGGAGAAGGAACATCTTGAACTGCATGTAGGACGCAGAGAGTCACACTGAGAATGACGAGAATCTTTGGAATTCTCAAAGCCAGCCCCCAATGGCACACCTCTTCCAACAAGGCCACACCTCTTAATCCTTCCCTTGCAGTTCCACCAACTCGGGACCAGATATTCGAACACTTGAATCAATGGGTATCATTCTCATTCAAGCTACCACACTGACTTTAAAAAAAAAAGGAAACAAACAACATTGAAAGCAATAGAGAAAAACACTCCACATGCAACACTAGCCTCTAGCCTCCAGATGTGAATGACAATGTGCATGAAAACCCTCTCTACACACACGCACACACGCGCGCGCGCACACACACACAATTCTCAAAAGCTACTAAGCAGTGTGGATGCAAGGAAAGAAATACAAATTTTCAATTTGAAAATTAGATGTGATTCCATACCCAGTTTTGCATTAAGATCTTGCTTCCTCTTCATTGTAAAGAAAACCAAATTAGAAGCCCTGAAGGATACATTATCATCATTGTGAGTGAATCTGAGGGGCAGAACTGACTCTGGGACCCATATCCATGTAAAAGGCTTTAATTCCACTCTTCAGACAAATAGAGAGCACAGGAGTAGGTGTACAAAGTGTCTGTCATGTCATACTTTCACAGCATTGGTGGGATTTTTAGTAAAAGGAAAGCTATCTTGGAGCTGGGTTTGCAGTTCGGTTGCTAAAGTGCTTGGCCAGCATGCATGGAGCCCTGGGTTTGATCCCCAGCAGCACATAACCTGGGCATTGTGGTGCATACCTATGCTTCTAGTACTAAAGAGGTACAGATAGGGAGGATGAAGAGTTCAAGGTCACCTTCAGCTATATAGCCAGTTTGAGGCCACTCCTGGGACACAAAAGACTCTGTCAAAAAGGAAAAGAAATGTCTAAGTATATGGAGTATATGAAAACATTGTATATGAACAGTACCACAAGTTGTTCTGTTTTTCTAAAGCTTAAATCATAAAAAAGACAGTTCAGATGGATGAGGTGGGCAAAATGCCAAAGGGCAGATATCAAACAGCCTTATGTAATAAGCAAAGGCATTTAGGGTTTATCTTATCCATCAAAGAACATTAAATTCATGTGTAACTTAGTGTGTTAACTAGCATTTTGTCACTAACACAAAGTTAGCTCAAGAACAACAACTTAAGGAGTGGTTATTCGGGCTCACAATCTCCAGGGTTTCAGTGCTTGGTCTCTTAGCTCTATTGTTCTTGGACTGTGATGAGATAGAGCAGCAAGTCAGGAAGCATGTGGAAGCTCAGAGCTGCTCACCCTCAGTGTCTTTTCCCTCCAAATAGGACCCACCTTCTAACGTGAAGTCACCACTGAATTAACCCATTGGTGAATGAAGAGCTTTTATGATCCAAACAACTGGTAAAGTTCTGTCAGCTGGCAACCAGTCAATCCCTTAACACATAAGACTGACAGGTGTCATAGCCAAACCACAACACATGATGACGTGCAGTCATGCTCCTTTGTGTGCTGAACCCACACCACTTACATAGAAAAATGTATAACAATGAAGGAAACAAGTTTGCTAGCTGGACTGGATTTAATTTAAAAATGATTACTCCTCATATTGCTGGGTTGCTTGCTAAAATATTTATCTCCTGGAATACTGTTGATTCCACATTAATGTAGGAAGAGTGTGAAACTCCTTGCTGTTTGGGGGAAGTGGCTATATCAAGGATATATAGCTGGGGGATGGTTTCAGAGCTAATCTTACATGGAATTAAAAAAAAATACAAGAAATGAACGCAAAGGAAGTCAGTAGGAGATAAACCCAGAAAAGGCATGTGCAAGTGCCCTTTGTGAAGATGGCCACTCTCTAATGGGAGAAAATGGGTATCTGCACTTCGTGGGTTTGTCTAATGGTCACCTGGAGCCGCATCAGCTGCCTGGGTGCCAGCTACAGATAATCCCCTGGCAGAAGAGCTGGCAGCGGTACACACGAGTTGTTTTCTGGAGCCAATTTGCATTTTGTGCTTTGTTTGTCTGAGCCAAAACAGCATAAACTATGCCAAACCTGGTTTTCTGATTATTTTCAGGCTGATTGAAACTGGCACATGACATGGTTTTATCTAATTAACCCACATGTGGTACAAAACAAAACAAATTTGAAATGGAAAGCTCTTTCTGTCTTCATTGAAAGACAGAGGTGAATATATAATTATTTTGTCCTTGTCTCTCAGCCACTTTTACAGTTGTGGGAGGAGATATTTCCCTAATAGATAGCAAAACATGTTCTATGAATTCTGGGTCTATAATTAAAAATGATTATGTTTTACATTTTCCTAAATCAAATATTTTTCTTTACAACATCTGGCTAAAAAAGAAAAAAGGGAGATGTGTGCTTAAATAAACACAAGGGTTGCTCTCTTTACACATAACCTTCTGATATCACATGTGTGAGAGTTTGTCTCATACCAACCGATTTTCCAATTCCCTGGACATCAACTGTGTTCTACAATCCAATTCTGACACTAATTATCCTAGAATTAGCAGAATTAGCGCAGACCCTCAGGTTAAGAATTTGGTCCCACAGGATAGTCCCCACTTCAGACGCCAGTTGTAGTTTCCAGGGTGCCATCTGTACTTCTGACTGACAGTGGCTACAAACTGGAGGTTCTCCTCCAGTTTTGTAATTTGCTATAAAGACTCTCACAATTCAGTGACACTTTTTGTTTATCATTACTAGTTTATTATAAAGAGCATAACTGAAGCACATCCATACGGAAGATATTCAGAGAGCAAGGGTGGGGATGCTGGGATGCAGGGTTTCCAAGCAGGTTCATCTCCTTTGTGTACTCATGAGCCTAGAAACTCCTCAAACCCAATTGTTTAGGATGTGTTATAGAGGTTGCCTTACATAGGCATGGCAGAGTAAATCATTAGCCCTTGGTGACTAAACTCAGTCTTCAGTGCCTCTCCCCTTCTGGGAGACAAGTGGGCATGGCTACAAATTCCAATTTCCAAATCCCAGTTCCCAAATTCCAATTCCTCTGGCACCCATTTTTCTATCCCACCTTACCATCATAAAGTCGGATATAGTTGAAAAGGGCTTGTATTGTTGCATTAGTTACTTGTTTCTGTGATGAAACAAAACGTCTAACAACTTAAGAAAGGGTTTACTTTAGCTACAGGTTCAGGGTACACAGCATCCTGGTAGGAAGGTCATGGGGGAAAAAGCCTGGGACAGCTGGTCACATTGTATCTGCAGTCAGGAAGCAGAGACAGGTAAATGCTACTTCAGTTTGATTTATTCCTTTTTATTCAGTCTGAGCAGAACTACATACTCTGGGAAGGTTTCCCCACCTCAACTAAGATCTCTTACCGACTGGCCTAGGTACAAACCTAACTCGATAATCCCTCACAAACCTACCTACAAACTTGTATCTTAGGTGATTTTAGATTCTATTAAGTTGATAATAATAGCTGCCACCACAAGACTCTTTATGAATAACATATGTCTACAAGGGAAATTTAAATTATATTATATTATATTTGCATCAGTGTCTGTATTCGTTTTCTAGTGCTGCTGTAGCACGCTGTGTAACACTCATTTATGTTAGTTCAGACTTTGCAGAATCCAAAGGAACTCAGTGGGGCTCTATGTACTGTGGTGATATTTTATTGAAGATTTATTAAAGCTTGCCTGAGGATTCAGAAAGCAAAGCCAGCCTCAAGATATAGAGATCAGGCAGTGGTGGCATACATCTTTAATCCCAGGACTCTGGATTAGAAGGTAGATGAAGCTCAGTAAATTCAAGGCCACACCGCTACTTGAAATTGATCCACTCCTAAAAGAAACAGCTCACACAAAGGTAATCTCAGTGCTTTGGATCACACACCTTTAATCCCAGCCCTAGGAGATCGGAAGATATGGCTGGACAGAGAGAGAAATATGAGGAGGAGACAGGAATTTTGTCTTTTGCCTCTGAGGATTTGTGGAGACAGGGTTGCCATTTCAGCTTGGTAGAAGTAAGATCTGCTGGCCTGGCAGCTTTGCTTCTCTGATTTCCAGATTGAGGCTTGAACCCCAATATCTGTCTCTGGGTCTTTTATTTTTCATGTTGCAATGTTCAGTGTACCCTGAGGGAGAAGTCAGGGTGTCTGTAAGACTGCCTGCCTGTCTGGAAGGCCTGGTAAAGAATCTTCCAAGCTCATCCCGGTTGTTGGCAGCATTCATTTGGTTGCTTGTTGTTGCGGGACTGACTGAGACTTGTGTTTTCTTCCTGGCTATCCGTTGAGACCATTACAAGCTACTTATATCCCCTTTCTGGCCAGCAACAGTATGTTATATCTCTTGTGTTTCAAAACTCTGACTTCCCTTTCCGCTCCCTGAAGACAAAGACCGTTTTTAAAGAACTTAAGTAACCTGTGCCTATCTGAATAATGTCTCTCAGGGTCAAATGAAAGCAGGCTTGGTGGCACAAGAAGGAGTGCTGAGGCTGAAAGGCAAGACCTTGCCTGGAAAATGAATGAATAAATAAATAAATAATAAATACACAAATAAATTTCGGGGTTTAATTATACTTACAAAAATCCCCTTATAGTGGTACCTACATTAATGTTTGATTAAAGAACTGAAACCAGAATCTTAGGGAAGGCAGCCTTTAGAATTTTGCCTTCTGTATTACCTATTTACCTATTTATAGACCAAAAGCTATTGGATAACTAAATATAGAAATGGAGATATGTGTATGCTTACTTGTATATGTATATGCATGCACATATTTCCTCTGCATATCTTCTGGAAAAGGCCCAGTGACGCTCAAGGACAAAAAAAAAATGTGTATGCTCAGCACCTAAATCATGGTTCCCAAATACTGTTCCTCAATGAAATAAAGCATGACTCAGTGGAGAAATAATTCTATTGTGTGAGGCAGGGAAAACTTAAGTCTGAGACATCTTACTGTATCAGAAAGTAAGAGCGTGCTCAGAGAACCATAGAAGGATGTAGAGGGCAGCAAGAAAGGGCTCTCGCTGGCCAGATGTGACAGGGAAAAGAATAGTGTTCGGTAGTGATGGATATTAGTAAGCTTAACTGTTGAGGGTGGAGTTCACTCTTAGCAGCAGCAGGCCTCTGAAGGAATGAGATCTGAGTTATAACTTTGCTCATTGGTACAGTCATGGCATTCTAAACTTCCCAGGGGTTCATAAGTCACTATTTAGTAAAGAACAAAGGCATGCCACTGTCCCCAGCTCACGAGTTAATCTAAATGAGGCACTGGAGATACTGCTCAGTGTTTGGCTCCCTGTTTCCACAATGAATGGTTCAGAATCACTTCTAACTCCAGCTCTAGGGTATCTGATGCTTTGTTTTGGCAATCTCAGGCATCTACACTCATATGTGCCCCCCCACACACAGACACAACACACACACACAAAAGTAAAACAACTCTTAAATATACTCGTTACAAACAGGACTGTCAATCACCTGGGCAAGAAAACACTCTCCAGAAACTTTAATAAATAATATAAAACCTACCTAAAATTCTTAGGTTGGCATCATGGTCCCTTTAGCCACTGAGCACTCTTACCTTTCAGAATTCCTCACTTTAATAATATCTGAGTTATAAATGCTGCCTGTCTTCTACTCTCTTCTCTGGGTGTCCTGTGTGAATTAATTCAACAGAGATGAACAATGACCAGGGAACTGAAGAGAGTCCAGAGTAAAATCCCAGAAACAACAGTAATATATTAGAACCCATAGAATGAAATAAAGATCCACCAGTCACTCTTTGTATAAACAGATGAAAAGGGCTATTCTCCACCTCAAGGAGACACTAGTTAATGTAGAAGGAATGATGAAGTCTGAAATCACTATTTCATATTCATAAATGATTCAGGCAAAAAACATCCATGGATGCTAAAACCAGTGAGGAGCTGGATGTTTACATAGCCTCAAAGTATCTCCCCACAAATTGCTTATCAACTGCTTATTAATTATTTAAAAGCCACACAGTGGAGAAACCCAGCATGTGTCATCTTAAACCAAGTGATTATAGTCTACATTGCCAATAACAGGACAAACCATCACCATGCATTTTCCAACATGATACACTGAGAGAAACACAGCATCATTCTGCAGGATTCCTGCCAAAACGCATAGCTTTTGTTTGAATCTTGATAAAACATCCAACAAGGGCAAATTAAATGGTACTCTGCAAAGTCATTGGCCTGTATGCTTCAAAAAAAAAAAAACATAAAAAACCATTAGAAATAGGAGAACTAGTTGTTTTTTTTTTTTTTTTTTTTTTTTTTTTGCTTGAAAGGGATCAAAGAAACACAACAATCAAATAGTTCAGAATCAAATCCTAGATCATGAAGGTGGGGG